>NC_059350.1:3077500-3082500 GCF_019703515.2 Myxocyprinus asiaticus
TTATTATGAAATTCTGACTCGTAAAAAGCGTTCACGTCCTCGTACAACTCGTAATTACAACTTGTAAACTCTGAGAGCTTCGACTTGTACCACCTGACCGCTGCAACGTCATGTGGAAACACTCAAAATGGCAGCAATAGTAGTTAAGTAGTTGTCTCGTAATATTCTGTGTAATAATTCATATAACTGACTAGTATTAATGTCTTAATAATGCAAGATTAATCTAAAAATAAACGAAAGACATACAATACAGTTTAATGTAGCTAGCACAGAGCACATAACCATCTAATGTCTAGTGTCCCGCTAAATAAACTAAACGTTTATTAATAATACAGTTGTATAATGACTGTTACTTGTTGTATTGCCATAGAAACTCATCATTTCTAGTTTCCAGGGCATGAACAGATTCGAATAGTATTTACGAGTTGCCAACTCATAATTACGGTAATTACAACATGGCGTGAACGCAGCTCAAGATTGTTTTTCTGTGTAAACATGCACTAGAAGATGGACGTCTTTTAAAGTTATGTGGGGTCTTGTGCAGGGGCGCCGCATTTTTAAAAACCCTGTGTCAGGTTAACCTTTAAACGCATACCTTTGGTCTTTAGTGACCCGGGACCGCATTCCACACCCTATCGTTTTTTTGTGCAGTTCCATAATTTATATTTGTATGATTATTTCATATATAAGTTTACTATCACAAGATATCTACACTCACTGAGCTCTTTATTAGTAACACTATGGTCCTAATAAAGTGCCCGACGTGGTCTTCTGCTGTTGTAGTCCATCCACCTCAAGGTTAGACGTATTGTGCATTCTGAGATGCTATTCTGCTCACTACAATTGTACAGAGTGGTTATCTGAGTTACCGTAGACTTTCTGTCAGCTCGAACCAGTCTGGGTTGTGTTTCCTAAAAGCATCGTAAGCCTAAGTAGATCGTAGAAACCATTGGCGCCAATGGCCTCTACAGTCAATTTAAACTTACGATGCTTTTGGGAAACACAACCCTGGCAATTCTCTGATGACCGCTCTCATCAACAAGGCTTTTCCATCCGCAGAACTGCCACTCACTAGGGGTGTGCGATATTGACAAAAAAATTCTATCTCAATACTTTCTGGGATTTTGTCGATAACGATAAGTAGACGATATTTTGCATCCTTCAAAAATGTGTTTGTAAAAGTCTTATACTGTACTTGCTCGCTCTTGTAAATAGGATATTAATTGTTGCGGTGGTTATGCTACGTTTCATTCAAGTTGGATGTGGGGCATTCCTACTTGATATCTCCAATCTCTGAATCATTAAGGCATTCAATTTCCAGATGTTCTTAAGATGACGTTTAAGGAAACAAACTCCCAGTTAGCTTAGCTGGGGTTTGGCTGTAACCGGCGATATCTCCTAGCAATCCAACTTATAAACAATGCTGAAATGCTAGCATTTGTGCTACAGGTGTACGATTATGAAAATAAAGTATAATCAAAGTCTCTGGTATAATATACCATGTTTTATACACCTGTTTCTGCAGGCGTTTGTTAAACAAGCTTTAATATCATGTAATGAAGGAAATTTGACACATTCATCGATATTACTCAATAAAAGTGAATGTTTATAATTTTTTTTGTATATCTCCCCGGGTGCCAATATTTGTGTGATGTCACGCACCTGCATCTCAGAGAAATCGGAGTTGAACATTTACACTTCTAGTGGCATTCCATTGCACTTTTCCTACTTGGAAAATCAAACTGCGACAGATCACTACCTCTATTATGAAGGAGGAAGCGGGGGACGGCGATGTCAGCTCCAAATTAACTTAATATTACAATATGCAACTGTTTTGCTTTTCAGCACAATATACAGGAATGCACACATAGACACTGCTGTGTGCGTCTCTGTCTCTCTCCCGAACTGCGACTCTGGCTCCTCTTTATCTCTCTCCTGGCTGATTGCAATAATTCTCCCCCAGCCATCCATCCTAATCGCTCGGCTACGCCCTGCTCGCCACACGACTTTCCAAGTTGAATGGAACGCAGCAATAGTTCACTGATGATGAAACAAGTTAGCTGTCGATCTGTCTTTAACGGCCGTCCGATTGCCGTCTTTTGAGCAACATCCGTCTTTTCAAAGCCAAACCACCTCCATGCGAATGAGGATGACCCACGTCTAGCAATGAAATCTAATGACATAGATTGCGAGGCTGATGGTGTCTGGTTTTGTCTCCTGGCGCTGTTTGTTCACTAATTTTTTTTATTTTACTTTTTTTTTATTTTTCCCCTTTTTCTCCCAATTTGGAATGCCCAATTCCCAGTGTGCTTTTAAGTCCTCGTGGTCACGTAGTGATTCACCTCAGTCCGGGTGGCGGAGGACATTGCCCAGTTGCCTCCACGTCTGAGATCGTCAACCTGCGCATCTTATCACGTTGTTGAGCGCGTTGCCACGGAGACATAGCGCGTGTGGAGGCTTCACGCCATCCACCGCGGCAACCACGCTCAACTCACCACGCGCCCCACCAAGAACGAACCATATTATAGCGATCACGAGAAGGTTACCCCATGTGACTCTACCCTCCCTAGCAACTGGGCCAATTTGGTTGCTTAGGAGACCTGGCTGGAGTCACTCAGCACGCCCTAGCTTCTCTAGCTTAACTTGATTCGAACTAGCGAACTAGCGAACTAGCGAACTCCAGGGGTGGTAGCCAGCGTCTTTATCACTGAGCTACCCAGGCCCCCTGTTCACTCATTTTTAACTTCAGTCATGCATTTTTAGGCAGCTTCGCTAGCTTAACTTGTGATGTGGTAACCACATACGCCTACACTAGACTACATCACTTAGTTAAGGCGTGCACTCTCACACACAGTAGTCTATCCTACTAGGCATGTTAACAGCTTTGTTAATGATAAGCAGGAGCGATAGTTTTATCGTGCACTAACGGACACGCCATTTGCATGTCCAATTGGTTTTGAAAGGTTTATAAATCTATAACATCTTAAATTCAGTAACTAAGCGACAAAGCACTTGCTCACTGCGCACACTCACACTAAAATGCTCAACGTGCTGCTGTGTGGGAAAAGGAGAGATAGGGCGGATACTCGCACATCTTCTGGAATTACAGTTTGATACAAAAACAAGTTTATTGATTTGATTTGTTCATCTGTATTTATTGGTTTGATAATTCGCAGCTGGACTGTAAAGTGAATAAAAGTGTGTGGGAATGTCTTGCCCTATGAACGTGGAACTTGTGGGAATTTTTCAAATTGTGAATGTTGCAATCCCGCACCGAATTTCAGGCCCTGTCATGGAAGGAAGTATTCTTGTCGGCTAAGCCCCGGATGTCACTAAAGTCTAGCCCCTGCTATATTCATACAAATAAATATTATATCACGTTGATTTGAAATTGGTGAATAAAGGCCCAAACATACTCTATGCAAGTACGTGAATGCAAATGCACCTTGCTATGCAAGCTCGAGTTCACATGTCGTTGCGTTGTGAGATATGTCAGTGCTCAATTCATATCACAACGCAAGTACACACTGCATTCTCAGCATTGCCGCAAAGGGCGCTAGAGCAGATTTCCTTCTTTCAATCAACAACCGTCATTGTGGACTCAGGCAGCAATTTGAGTTGAATCTTTTCGAAAAATATATGACTTTTTGTCCCCAGTCCATTCAAATGAACTTGTTTTTATTCTGTGTCTCTCCCCACTCCTCAACTATCGACTCATCTACCACATCTGGGCTGCGTCCGAAAACGTAGTCAGCTGACTTGCTGCCTAATCAGTTAATGGCTTAACTGACAGCTGTTTTGATTAATGGAACTCTTAAGGAAACTGATCTCCGAACAGTTTGAAAAGCACCTTATATTCATCCTGCCTCCATATACAGCCTCCGAATGCAGCATTTTCCTGATTTCAGATGTAGCACTGGTTAAGTGGTCACGCCTAAAAAAATCTATTGCCCCCTTGTGGTCTGAGGTTTGTAACTGTCAGAGCATTGCAAGAGTGCACGTAATGTTTGTACAACGGGACTACGCGTTGGCCATGCTTTGGCCAAGCGCTCGGGTCTGCGTTTGTGTACATGCGTGAAGTATGTTTCGGCCTTTATCAGTATCCCATATTCGTGTACACATACATATTATACATGCTATTTCTTACTCAAGGTGGTGCTGTTGTTTCAGTGATGAAGAAACAACATGGAAGTAAACTATAGCAAGTACAACACATGAACAGTATGATATGACTATTGTCATTCTGGTGTACTCTTGAAATTATGTAAGTTGTGTGTCTATTTAGACTCAATATTTGCCTGAAAAATACTTATGTGTAGCTCAATATATTTTTGACAGCCAGTTGCGTCTCATGAAATTTCAGTATGAAAGTAATGGATATTGCTCTAAATTTGTCCTGATTTGTTGCATTATCTTTTGATATATGAAAAATAAAACATCAACATATGTTAAAAATATATTTTATGCTATTATTTTCTAATTGTCATGAAAATATTTGAAAATTGTACACTATCTGGGTATTTTGTATGCGCAATGGAAGGGAACTCGACTGAAGGCTCTCGAGAAGCTTTTATATATGTGCATATATATACTGAAATACCTATTATTTAGTGATAGGCTAGGTTACTATATGAGTGAAAAAAGCATTAGATAGATAAATATATTATGAACAATTTTGAGCTATTTTACGATCGATTTCAACTTTGCAGGTATTGACAAAAGTTAATTCTGGTGCTTGCAACATAGGCTTTCTCTCAGATAGCACTCACAAAGCTCCGGCAATAAAACAGAAATGAGTGGAGCGGGGTGGAGAGAGGAAGAGATGTTGGACTGAAGGTAGATGTACCTATAACAAGCCAAATGTGAACTCGTTAGGAAGAAGGTGCAAGACAAAGACATAGTGCGTGCATCACAGGCATCTCCCTGTGCGCCTGACATTTGCACTGAGGCGGTCTGACATTGGCACCTCATTACATAATTCACTTCTCAGTGGGAAGCGG
>NC_059350.1:3090000-3137500 GCF_019703515.2 Myxocyprinus asiaticus
ATAAATTGTGACTGTTTTGGTGCAAAAAAAAACTTTCATAACATTATCATTGGACCTTTTATTTAAAAAAAGCACTTCATGCCCCCTTTAATATGAAAATCATTATTGTGTACCACATAAGATGAACAAAGGAAGTTTAACCCCTTAATAATAACTTTTGTATACCACGGAAGTAGGAGAAAATCAGGGAAGCGTATATGATTGGTTGATCTAAAAGTTGTACATATTTATACGAGCCAAGTCGTGCAATATGTTACGATTTCACCATCTCGTACAAATTATTACGTTGTCATGAGACTATGTGGAAAAAAGTACATTGGCAATAGGTAACCTGGCAAAGTAAACTTTAGCAAACAGACACATAAAGGAATAAATATTTCAGTGTCAAGCGGACAGGCTACACAGGACAGAGGGTCTCTGAGGGTCCTTGCTGCCTTTATAAAGCACTTGGCTTGTCAGTCAAGTCTCAAAATTCAAGCCTGAAGCTCTTCCTTTGGGCTGTATGTGACAAAAGCCTGAATATTGAACACATTGTGGACACAGTCGAAGAGGAACTCAAAGATAGACACATTGGAGTTCTTCCTGAGCTTTTCCTTTCAAACAACCAGAAACACATATACTTGGGCACTCAAAAATAGATTTTTAATCGAGTTTTGTGCAAAAATACCTAAAGGTTTTTGGCAGTTTTTCCAGAAAGTCAGAAAAAAAGATGTTACAAATTATGGCAGCAATTACAGTACTTCCATCTCAACCCACCTGCTCAAATCTGAAATCTCTGCAAATGAATGGGATAATTATATAAGCAGACCAAGTAAACATGCCAAATGAATTTCAAAGCCAAAGGGAACAGCAAATGGTGCAAAATTCTCCTCATGTTCTCATGTACTTTGCCAATAGTTTCCATCTGCATCTTGACCAATCATAAGGTGATTACATCACCATGACAACCCCTCCTCAGCAGCTCTTACCTTACTTTACCCATCTTACGAGCGTTTGAACTGCACAGCCTGACCTGAGGCCATTGATGGACATGAATGACAGGACTGATGTGATAAATGCTGACCCTAAATCAGTTTAGCACTGATGCAGATGATCCATTCACCAAAACAAAGGTTAAAGATTATATAAATGGTAATATCATGTTTTTTGGACCCTACCTTGCTTAGAACAAGAGCTTAAACCAGCCTAAACTGGTTGCTGGTCCTAGCTGGTCTCCCAGCCTGGTGGGACTGGTCTGTTTGCTGGTTTCAGAGGGGTTTAGGGAATTGTCGGCTGCTAAGTCTGTGTGACCAGCTGGCCAACCAGCTAAATCAGCTGAACACCAGCTTGGCCAGGCTGTAGACCTTCATAAACCAGCTAACCATCTTAAGGTGGTTTAAGCTAGTTTTTGATCAGGGTAGGGTCTACCACCATGGCAATTCAATGTACACTTCCATAATAGTAGTAAAATTGTTTATTTACCCAATATTTGTGTGTTGTATATGCTTATTAGAGTAGCACGTCATTAGCTTAACAACACGTTGAGGTCTAGCTATTGAAATCAGTTTTCAAGTCTATTGTGTGCTTCAAGGAGGTCTGTTTGTGTGTGTGTGGATACTTTTAACTCAATTACCACGGCTGTCTTCTGAAATGTCAAGCAAATTTACAACATCAGACAATAATCATATCAAATTAGAGGACAATTTTCTGAGGTTGACTCATGTGTTCACCCGTAAAACACCCCTGCTGGTCTTAGCATTTTTTCCCCCAGCCTGACCAGCTTTAAAGTGCCAAGAACCTCATTAAAACCACCCAGCTGACCAACTTGATCAGGCTAGGAGACCAGCTAAGACCAGTCAACCAGTTTGGGATGGTTTTAGCTGTTTTCTGTGCTGCTGCAACATGTTTATGTTACAATTAGAGCTGTGAGAGCATGCGATTAATTAAAAAAGTTGAATGTGTTAATTTTTCTTAATCACGATTAGTGCTTTTACTGTTAAAAAAGCATAAACCAGAAAAAACACTGGTGAAACCTTTGCAATGTGTCTACCCGGAGTCATTACACTGATGCGCACACCACAACACACACACAGCAGTGATGGAAAAGGACCTCTTAATGCTATTTGTATGTACAAAATGAGCCCAGATGGGACTTGTGACAGAAAGCAAGTACTTTGCAGCCTCTGTAAGGCGCAATTTAAATACCATAGAAGCACAACAAGTCTTAACTTTCACGAAAACGCAGAATGAGACATTTTTGTCTGCAAGCGCTTTTCATGTGGAGTTTAAAGCGGCGCTTAATGCTGGCGTTGACACCCTGCTGCGACTCATGAACGTGGCTTCATGATTGTTGTAGCAAAGCGGATAGCCACAGTCTGTGGAGGATGAGGTATTAAGAGATTTAATGTCCAATGCACTGAATATGTAACCTATGGGGAAACAAGTTCTTTCAATTTGTCAAACTCCCACTTAGGCTTTGGGAAACGTTTAATTTTACTTGAATTTATGCTATTTTAGTGCATTTCTATCTTTATACTGTGGAACGCTTTGTTTGAAAAATGTTAATAGAGCATTATGTCGTTACATATTGTTTTTCTTTCTTTCCTAAAAAGGAAATAAATGCATTTTGACAGGAAAATAAGTAAATGTATAGTCAAATTTCAGCACTTTCAAAATCTGCGATTAATCGCGATTGACTATGGAAAAATTATACGATTAATCGTGATTAATTTCGACTGACGGCACTAATTACAATTATGACTACATTTACAAGCTTGTTCCAACCATGGGACGAGTCCTGAAGACCATGCGAGTCAACATGTGAACCAAAAGTGTCATAGAAGCACCACAAAATTCGCTTTTTAATGACAATATCGGTTAGGTTTAAGGTTTAGGGTAGAGAAATAGGTTTTGCTGATTTAAAACTCGATTTAACTCGCTTTTTTTACGTGTCACTCAGTGGACATTTCACTTTGGACTGCCGCGATACATGTAATGAAACACATTATGTCATTTTGCAAAAATGTCGCAGAAGGGACAACACAGATGGACTTAAAGTAAAACCTCTGGGTGTGATTCAGCTCCTCAAACATAAATATAGACTCAAATTGCATCAACATACACTTACTGTTTACCTGGAGACAGGAAGAGCACACAGACTCGGAATAAATGAATCACTGCAATAATGAAAGGTTAACTTAATAAATAAAGCAGATGGGTGAAAAGACAGACAGACAGATGGATGGAAACATGTTTTGTGTCACGAATGAGGCCCTCAATCTTGGGATAGAAGAGCCAGGTGCAAGCATCACAAATATAATCATGTGGCTTGTTAGGAGAGGTGTGCTATTACAGAACATTTCTAAGCAAACTGACCATATTTTTCACCTGGAAGATGTCTGCGTTGTGTTTTTGATGGAATTGGGAAGACACTGGACATCTGTGGTTGGGTCAATTCTTTATTTATTTGCTGATAAAATAACAATAAAGCCACTCTTTAAAACAATGTAACTTTATCTCCCGTTCAGCAACAACACTGGAAGGTTCTAAAAATTATACAATTATTTCACGCAACAACGTGCAAAAATTTGTTTGGATATGATAGAAGAATGTTAATTATAGGGATGTGTGTAATATGAGACGGATAAAGACACATACTAAAAGTAACAAAACAGAAGATAAACAAACACATTTGGTGTGAAACGACAGCACTCCAGGACGATGTGTGTCAGTGAGTCCAAAACCCATCCAGCGGACATTCGGGGACCTTTAGGGAACGTTCACTAACAGTCTTTGAACGTCCTCTCGACATCCTTTGAACATCATGTTGAATCAGCATCATTCATGCTATTGAAAACAAGCATAAAACCGATCTAATTGGTTTGCTTACCTTACGTTGAAACTGTTACACGGTGCACAGTGTTACACGATGAGAAAGTCTTTACCATTTAGTGATAATCTGGCTCGGTTGAGGAGTTTCTCCCTAAAGGTAAAAGGCACTGCATGTGTCTTTCTGAAATGAAGAAATACATACAACTGATATTAAACAGTATTATTAAGCAGTACTACTAATCATCATCCTCATCAAGTTCATATTTAAGCATTTAGTTAAACCACAAAAGACACTAACTGTTTCTCAGCACAATTTATAGGTACAGCAAATGAAAATGTACCTGTATGTTATATTGGTGTGTGACATACAGTTATAATATAATAAAAATAAGTTGAGACCCTTACCTTTGCTATGCTCATTTGGACCTCTGTGGTGGACATTAGTGCTGACAATGCCTCAGGGTTTGTCCCTGAAATTAAAACACAGTATTTGAGAAAATAATGACAGTTTTAACATCTGTTTATCTTGTGTTTTAATTACTTAGTATGGCGCACACAGCCCCACTGAAAGTCTACAAAATATGAAAATGACCAGTGTGAAACTGACCATGTTTAAGTTGAAATGAGTCCAACAGGTGAATTACCTAAATCAGTGGTTCTCATCCTTTTTTTTTTTTTTTTTTGATGAACGCCCTCCTACTTCATTGCCTTGAACTAACTAATAATAAAAGTGGTATTGTAATTATATTTCACAAATAAGTGAAAAGACCAATGATATTACATATTGTGTCCCACTGAAATGCTCATTCTGCATTTTGAGTTGGATGTAGATGTAAATTTACTGGTATCAACAACAGTAAGGTTATCTATAACATCTATAAAAAGTAACACCTAATTTATGACATTGTTTTCTTCTGATTCCTTGCATCATGCCAAAGAGTTTTACCCGTTGCCCCTTCGTTTTCCCACTATTTTGGATTGTTTGAAAAAAATTCAAAACGAACTAGCCTAGGCCGTTTGCCCGATCGGAACCAAACCAGTTCAGAATGATTCAGCAGAGTCCCAATATGAAAAGTTATCAAAGGAATTTTGAAATTCTGATATGTCGTCAAACGGTACGCCAGAACGTTGGAAGTGGGCGTAGTCCATTTTACTAAAATGGTTATAACTTTTGAAGGGATTGAGGTATTATCACCAAATTTAGCACACGTATGTATGGGCTCATTCTGAGATTTTTTTGCACAACTTTGCCTCTTGGTGGCGCTATAATAATTACAAAATTTAAAATAGCTCTAACTATTGAACCGTTTGTCCGATCGACTTGAAATTTTGCATGCTCTGTCTTTGTCCAAGGTGCCATCAAAATCTATGAGCACAGTTGCATATCTTTAAAAACATGGCTGCTATCGACCAATCAGATTTCAGCAGCTTTTATATAGGGTTAAATAAGGCCGATCAGAACTAAACTTGGTATCGCTATTTGTGTCTTGGCCCAAGAGGTCTGTGCAAAATTTGACAAAAATTGGCCACCTGGAGGCGCTATTGCATTTTACATGCATGTAAATTGTTGTATATACCGCTGTGTTTAAAAAAGAATTGCGTTATTCAGACAATGCTGTAAATCTCCTCATTCTAAACAACTTTGCTTTAAGCACCATTGATTTGAAACAAAATGTTCAATAAATACTTGAGATTATTTTAAAAGATTACATTTTCGAACTAGTCGTAGGCCGTTCGCCTGATTGGAACCAAACCAGTGCAGAAACATTCTCTGGAGTCCCAAAATGAAAAGTTATCAAAGGAATTGTAAAATTGTAATTTATCTTCAAACGGTATGCCAAAACGTTCATAATGGGTGTGGCCACTTTTACTAAAATGGTTATAACTCTTGAACAGATTGAGATATTATCACCAAATTTGGTACACATATGTATGAGGTCATTCTGAGGACACACAAATATTGCGCACCTCTGCCTCTTGGTGGCGCTATAATGGTTAAAAACAAAAATGGCTCTAACTATGGAACTGTTGGTCCGATCGACTTGAAATTTTGCATGCAGTTTGCTTGTCCAAGGTGTCATCAGGGTTTATGAGGACAGTGGCATATTTTGAAAAACATTGCCGCCATCGACCAATCAGCTTTCAGCAGCTTTTATATAGTCAATTTGTATAATTTGGCATCCACTGGATCATTTCTGTCAATTCTGATTATATTGTTTGTTTCTTCACATGTGCTTGGACCCTGATGATTGCCGCTTGCGGCTATATTTGTAGTTATATTTGTATTTTATTTTTATAGTGGATTTTGAAACAAGACCATGGGAAACACATGGAAGCATGGATCTTCTTCACTACTGTGGTTAGATTTAACATGATTTTTATAAAACCAATTATGGCATTTCAGTAATTATAAACAGTAGGCCTACTCTAAACACATGTAAAAACAATACATACAAAATATAAACATTTAACAGTTGTAACAAAAATGTATTATATTCCCTCACTTCCCTAATGTAGCCTATGACTAATTTAATAGAGCTGAAGTAGTGATATGATAATATGTATTATGAATCTATTTCTGCCTAAAGTACAGTTATTGTTACTATAGTAAATTCAAGGGTGGTGATGCAGAATTCTGTGCTGAATTCAAATGGTCTCCGCATCTCGCGCTGTGCTTCTCACTTGTTCTCGCAGCGCTGCAATGATCAGAGGTGCACGTTTAAGAGCTCGAGACCGGTCTGTGAGTAAAAACGCACCTGCTTTGCGCTCGCGCTGCTCTGTCCATTGAGCCGTATCCACTTACAGAGTCATACAGGTGCAATAGCCGAGGTTGTGACTTCGCCTGTCTATCTGACTCTGCTAAACCAGATACGTCAGATCAGTGGTGTAGTAGTGTCAGAAGACGTGGGCATACTGTGAATTTATGAAGGACCACCCCCCTTCAGAAATATATTTGTGTAAGAAATATATTTTTCCCATAAAATAAAGTCCCACATGAACTTACAAAATGTATATCAGGGTAAGTTTCTTGCTGGCATGGTGTACAGTACACTATTAAGAACCATGGTATGGTATTTAAATTAATAGGTGTCATTAATGTTCCTTTCATTAGGCTACTATGAGATTTTTTAATACTTTATAATTACTTTAATTAATAAACTAATATATACATAATATGCAATAAACTGCTAAGCATTGTATAGCTCATATGAGTGTAGTAATGTTCATGTTAACACACTATCTTGTATTGCCATATAAAGATGTTCTTCACACTGCGCTTCACACTGGAGCAGTGTGAAGTCCCATGCTGCTTCAAATGCTCAATCATTATTCCTGTCCCAAAGAAACCAAAAATCACAGGACTTAATGACTACAGATCTGTCGCCCTGACGTCTGTGGTCATGAAGTCATTTGAGAGACTGGTGTTGGCCCACCTGAAGGACATCACTGGACCCTTTCTAGGTCCCCTTCAGTTTGCTTACCGAGCAAACAGGTCTGTGGATGATGCAGTCAACATGGGATTGCATCATATCCTGCAACATCTGGACAGACCAGGGACATATGCAAGGATCCTTTTTATGGACTTCAGTTCGGCTTTCAACACCATCATCCCAGTTATTCTCCGGACTAAATTACACCAACTCTCAGCGGTCATTGAATCTGTCCTCTGCAATAACTGTTTGGTTTGGTTCAGCTACAAAATCAGACATCAGAAGACTACAAAGGACAGTTCGGACTGCTGAGCGGATTATTGGTTGCCCCCTGCCCTCCCTTCAAGAACTTTACATTTCCAGAGTGAGGAAAAAGGCTGGAAAAATCACTCTGGACCCCACTCACCCTGCCCACTACCTTTTTGATCTGTTGCCTTCTGGCCGACGCTTCAGAGCTCTGAGCACCAGAACTGTCAGGCACAGGAACAGTTTTTCCCCCAGGCTATCCATCACGTGAACAGTTAAAACTGCCCCATTGAGCAATAACTATGTGAAATACACAGTTCAGTCTTTTTTATTTTTATCCAACACATCCAACCTCTTCTGCCATTTCATTCCTCTGTACATATCAGATTTGTATTTGCACTGTAAATAACAGATAACAGATTTGTATTAGATTTGCACTACCTATGTGTATTTGTGTATGTACGTATGTGTATAATAATTTTTTCTTTTTTATTATTATCTATGTCTTGCTGCTGTTTTTGTATTGTTTGTGTACTGGAAGCTTCTGTCACCAAGACAAATTCCTTGTATGTGTAATCATACTTGGCAATAAAGCCAAATGTTCTGATTCTGATTCTGATAAAGCCTACTTAAGAATTAATGGTTATTTGTTTTATTTGTGTACTATAATGTGCTTTTCCATGATTGTTTTCCTACTTAAAAATATAAACTGAAATGATTTGATAACATGAGAAAAAAGGCACCACCGACAGCAGTTTTTGCAAAGAATAAAAAAAAAAAAAAAGACATTTAATATAATTACAGGACACAGTTGTCCAGCATCTGCAAAGAGCATCAAAAACTAGCACGGGTGCAATAACATGTAGTATTTTGTACATGTAGTGGGTCAGACTTTTACATACACTAAGTTAACTGTGCCTTTAAGCAGCTTGGAAAATTCCAGAAAATGATGTCAAGCCTTTAGACAATTAGCTTCTGATAGGAGGTGTACTGAATTGGAGGTGTACCTGTGGATGTATTTTAAGGCCTACCTTCAAACTCAGTGCCTCTTTGCTTGACATCATGGGAAAATCTAAAGATATCTGTCAAGACCTCAGAAAATAAACTGTGGACCTCCAAGTCTGGTTCATCCTTGGGAGCAATTTCCAAACACCTGAAGGTACCACGTTCATCTGTACAAACAATAGTACGCAAGTATAAACACCATGGGACCACACAGCCATCATACCGCTCAGGAAGGAGACGCATTCTGTCTCCAAGAGATGAACGTAGTTTGGTGCAAATCAATCCCAGAACAACAGCAAAAGACCTTGTGAAGTTGATGGAGGAAATAGGTAGACAAGTATCTATATCCACAGTAAAACGAGTCTTATATCAACATAACCTGAAAGGCTGCTCAGCAAGGAAGAAGTCATTGCTCCAGAACCGCCATAAAAAAGCCAGACTACAGTTTGCAAGTGCACATGGGGACAAAGATCGTATTTTTGGAGAAATGTCCTCTGGTCTAATGAAACAAAAATTGAACTGTTTGGCCATAATGACCATCATTATGTTTGGAGGAAAAAGGGTGAGTCTTGCAAGCCAAAGAACACCATACCAACCGTGAAGCATGGGGATGTCAGCATCATGTTGTGGGGGTGCTTTGCTTCAGGAGGGACTGGTGCACTTCACAAAATAGATGACATCATGAGGAAGGAAAATTATGTGGATATACTGAAGCAATATCTCAAGACATCAGCCAGGAAGTTAAAGCTCGGTCACAAATGGGTCTTCCAAATGGACAGTGACCCCAAGCATACCTCCAAAGTTGTGGCAACAAAGTCAAGATATTGGAGTGGCCATCACAAAGCCCTGACCTCAATCCGATATAAAATTTGTGGGCAGAACTGAAAAAGCGTGTGCGAACAAGGAGGCCTACAAACCTGACTCAGTTACACCAGTTCTGTCTGGATGAATGGGCCAAAATTCCAGCAGATTATTGTGAGAAGCTAATCATTTTAATGCAAACAGGAACTTGACGATAGGTTTTATTAACATGACTGATAAACGCCCCATTTGTAACCTAATGCCCCCCTCTCTACTAATTTGCTCTCAGCGCCCCCTGTCATCCTTTGAACACCCACTGAGGGGTGTTCATGCCAGTGCAGCTCCTATCTACTTGAATGGGGGAACACAGAAATCTCAAAAACAGTTGGTCAAGATTACAATCAAAGAACATATTTCAAATCAGCAATAAAATTTGACAATGCTGGTATCATAAGGTGTGATTCTTTACCTCAGATTATGCAAAAAAATGCAATTTTACCGGCTTGTATAGCTAATGTGTATGGGCATTCTAGAGTTGATTGACAGGTGGTGTCTGTATCTAATCGCGAAGGTCCCCTGAACGTGATTTTTAGAACATTGTGGTACCAAAGACGAATGTTAATTTAGGGACGAAACGGCGATGTTCGCTGACTGCCCCTGAATGTGATTTTCATTACGTTGTGGGACTGAAGACGAATGTTAATTTAGGGACAAAACAGGGATGTTCACTAACGTCCCCTGAACGTGATTTTCAGAACATTGTGGGACCGAAGACGAATGTTAATTTAGGGACGAAATGGGGACATTCACTACCGTACCCTGAACGTGATTTTCAGAAGGTTGTGGGACCAAAGACGAATGTTGATTAAGGGACGAAACGGTGACGTTCGCTGACAGCCCCTGAATGTGATTTTCAGAACGTTGTGGGACCGAAGACGAATGTTAATTTAGGGACGAAACGGGGATGCTCACTAACGTCCCCTGAATGTGATTTTCAGAAAATTGTGGGACCGAAGACGATTGTTAATTTGGGACAAAACGGGGATGTTCACTAATGTCCCCTGAATGTGATTTTCAGAAAATTGTGGGACCGAAGACGAATGTTAATTTAGGGACGAAACGGCGACATGCACTAACGTACCCTGAATGTGATTTTCATTACGTTGTGGGACTGAAGACAAATGTTAATTTAGGGACAAAAAAAGGGACGCTCACTAACGTCCCCTGAATGTGATTTTCAGAAGGTTGTGTGACCGAAGACGAATGTTAATTTAGGGACGTTCACTAACGTCCCCTGAACGTGATTTTCAGAACATTGTGGGACCGAAGATGAATGTTAATTTAGGGACGAAACGGGGACATTCACTAACGTCCCCTGAACGTGATTTTCAGAACTTTGTGGGACCAAAGACAAATGTTAATTTAGGGACGTTCACTAACGTCCCCTGAACGTGATTTTCAGAACACTGTGGGACCGAAGATGAATGTTAATTTAGGGACGAAACGGGGACATTCACTAACGTCCCCTGAACGTGATTTTCAGAATGTTGTGGGACCGAAGACGAATGTTAATTTAGGTACAAAACTGGGATGTTCGCTAACGTCCCCTGAATGTGATTTTCATTTTCAGGTGCATTTTTTGCCCCCACTTTTGAATTTCAGGGACCCTTCCTTAATTTCTGACCCTGCTGACAACCACCAAGAACACTTTAGCATTGTGGCTGTGAGTTTTGCATGAGCAAGCACCACTCGCATTTTCATAAAAAATGTGAAACCTAGTTTTATATTGACAATTTGAAAAGAAAGTTTCCAAAGACAGTATGGATTAGTCTGGGTCGATTCCACCTGAGTGCTTAAATTGTAAAACTTGTGTGTCTTGTTGTCTACAATGAAAAATGTTCCAATTACTTTGAGTATCCTATGACTTAAGTGTGTTTCCTCAGTCTTCATCCCCTGTGTACCTTCATATCACCTCATCATGTTTCTCCTTCACTTCCTCCCTTTATCACATCTCTCTTTTGAGGATCTTTGCCACACACGGTTTCTTTTTCTCTTTCTGGTGTTTTATCTGTAGGGTGGAACGCAGCTGTCTGTGGTGTTTTAATGACATCCGTTGGGATGATGTATTCACTGCTGGTACAGACACACACCCTCGCTGGATCGTCAGGTGTGTTAAATCTTGAAATGTATGCTGGGGACAAAAACACTTGATAATGTCTTGGGAAGGACAGAAAATGATACTAACCTTAAAGGACTAGTTCAAAAAGTGGGTAGGCATAAGATCAACAAAGAAAAGTGAATGCCGATTTAACTGCCAAACTCTAAAAAGATCAAAAAATACCATTGTCACAGAAGTATCATACAAGTAGTCCATATGACACTTTATTCTAAACTTGTCAGTTGACATACACATAAAAACATTTTCACGTCAGTTTCTGCCTTTATAAATCCCCATTTGTTCCTCTTTTTTTACTTACAATCAAATCTGATTGTACAAATCTGTATGTACGTTTTATAAATGAGGCTCACTGTGTTTTAATGGTGGAGATATTGATTCATCCCTTTGGATCGAGTCTTTTGAATCCATTCACCTAAATGATTTAGTTTAATCACCATTTCTGCTGATACATCTTAACGCCTGTAGGTGGCGATGAATGAGCACCTTTTATATGCTATGTGAATCACTGAAGCATTGATTGAACTGATTCGTTCAAGACCGAAACAAAAGAACTGAATGAGAATGATTCGTTCACTTAAAAGATTCGATCAAATACACTGATTCGATCAGGAACGAAACACTACCTGTGTTTTGATACACTCAAGTGAAGCTGAAGAACATAATGCCGGAAGTGTCAGAAACAGTACTTAAAATACGATTCGCGTGCATCATGTCAAAGTCAGTCCACTCGGCGGACATCTTTGAACGCTCCCGGGCAGTTATTTTCTATGGCACAATTGGCATAAAAGTACAGCTCCTTTCTACTTGAATGGGGAAAGTCTGACGTCTCCAAAACGGTTTTTCATGATTACGATCAGGGAATGTAAAATCTTACAACTATGGTATCATAAATTGTGCTTTTTTAAGCTTACGCTTACACTTAAAAAAAACCTCTATCTTTCAGGCTAGTCCGGGTAATGCACATATGCATTATCGAGTTGACTGACAGGCGACATCTGCATCTAAAAGGTGACTGGCTATTTAACATGCAAAGCAGGACTTCCTTTTCTACATCCGCCATATTGGGTGTTCTGATATCTCCTATTAGTGTAATACAAGTATTCCGACTCTTGGGCTAAAGAGTCTCTGATCATGCTAAATAACAAACCAAATCCACAGTGTGTTGTATGTTTCTACTCGCAAAGGACCATTTAAAACCTGTACAATAAAAGAAACCAAACACGCAATGCCCACCGTACAGTCAGGGTTGACAAACCAAAAACTAATGATGATAAGTGAAAATATATATTTTAAATATCGTATGAACCTGATACGTTGAAAACCCATGTCTTAAAGTGTAGTCTTTGAGTGTGGATTAGTGGGTGATCAATATGGATTCCTGAACTATTACATTTGATCCTGAAATTGCATAGAAGCAAATTCATTCATAAATGTTAATTTTGCCTTCGGTTTGGACCAAGGCGCTCTGGTTTGGACATAGAACAGACCAAAATGGACCCTGACTTTAAAGAAATAGTTCACCCAAAAATTTAAACTCTCTCATCATTTACTCACCCTCATGCCATCCCAGATGTGTATGACTTACTTTCTTCTGCAGAACACAAATGAAGATTTTTAGAAGACTATCTCAGTTCTGTAGATCCATACAATGCAAGTGAATGATGACCAAAATTTTGAACTCCAAAAACACATAAAGGCAGCATATAAGTAATCCACATGACTCCAGTGGTTTAATCCATGTCTACAGAAGTGATATGATAGGTGTGGATGAGAAACAGGTAAATATTTAAGTCCTTTTTTTACTATAAATCTTCACTTTCACTTTCACATACTTCTTCTTTTGTTTTTGGCAATTCGCATTATTTGCACATTTCGCCACCTACTGGGCAGGAGGAGAACAATTTATTGCTGGTAAAGCTGGAAGACCAGCATGACCAGCTAAAACAAAATGTTCAAAACCATTAAAACCAGCTTTTTCCAGTAGAAGAAATACAAATTCACACAGATAAGGGTTTTTAAATTGTATTTAGACCCAAATTGTCCAAAAATTACCAAAATTGCAACCCCTCATGTAAAATGAATAGCAAATAAAACTCTTATTATATATATATATATATATATATATATATATATATATATATATATATATATATATATATAACACACACACACACACACACACAGTATTGTGCAAAAGTCTTAGGCACATACGATGTTTCACAAAAGCATTTGTCTTAAGATGGTTATTTATATCTTCAGCTTTAGTGTGTCAGTAGGAAATATAAATGTTAGACTCCCAAACATTACTTTTGCAAATAGAATAGATGAGAATAGAAGAACAGGGAGCCCTGCAACAGATGTCATGGTCCCCACAAAGCCCCCCACTGAACATCGTGTCAGTCTGAGATTACATAAAGAGACAGAAGCAACTGAGACAGACTAATAGTTAGAAGAACTGTGGTGAATTCTCCAAGAAGCTTGAACATCCTATCTGCCAACAACCAAGACAAACTGTGTCCAGGTGTCTCTAGGAGAATTGGGGCTGTTTTAAAGGCAAAGGTGGTCACACCAAATATTGATTTAGCTTTTTTATGTTTACTGGACTTAGCATGACATTAAGTGATAAATGAAAACTATTTATGGCATTATTTTTGAAGACATCCTCACTATGCAACATTTTTCACAAGTGCATAAAACTTTTGCACAGTACTGTATATATATATATATATATATATATATATATATATATATATACTGTATATATATTGACCTCCTGAGGTGGACGATCAGCATTTTCCGAAGGTCAAGCACCTCCTTTCACCAACCATTTGATGTAGATGACAAAATTACTCTTATTATTTTTCTTAATTAAGTCCCTCTATCTTATACTATCACTAATTATATATAAATAAATAATTTTAAGATGCATTTCAATTTCATAACAAAATTCCAACAAATTGAATTGAGCAAAATATAAAAAGCAATTAAGCATTTAAATTAGTTAAACAGTGCTCAATTCAATTGGATGGAATTGAAATGCGTAATCCTTAAAAATGATGATGATGATGATGATGATGATTATTATTGAGTGGTTTTCAGAGGAGAAAAGTTGAGATGAAGCTTCATCCAGTGGTGAGCAGCTGCACTGCAGGATGGAGAAGGAGAGGAAGTTCTTTGGGAACTTTTGAGAGTTTTTTTCCCAACTCTGGAGAAGAAGGGAATCTAGTTCTAGAGGGGGGACGTCATTGAACTTGGGGGGAAAACGCAATTTCCAAACGTTGTTTGCTTTCTACATCGTTTCGCTCATGGAAAAACTGGAAAACGAGTGAACTTTCCTCCCCCGCGTCCCGAGGAATACTTGACCAACCGACGGGGCGATGAGATGCGAGTGAGCGATGCCTTGGAGAAATGGACAGGCTGTATTTAAGCGGAAACATGGCGTCTGTCTCCCAAAGTTTGGATTCTTTTCCAGTCTACTCTTTGCACTCTGCTGCCTCGAGGCGCTTTCGGGCGTCACGGGCGACGGGCGAGCGTGCAGTCCGTGTCCGGGGAACTGCTCGTGCGCGGCGGTGGGACCGCAAAACTTATGCGTGGTTAACTGTTCGAACATCGGACTGGATCAGGCCCCAGCTGCGTCCGACCTACCGAGCGACACGCACACTCTGTAAGTCACCGATGCCGTTAAAGTCGCTGAACAGCATTTGTGATGTGAAGTGACTGCTACATGATGGCATGTGTTCTCATGATGGGTGATGTGCTGTTACATTAGTAAACACCGTTAGCAGATGCTCCACTGTATCTATGAGATACTTCAAGTCTAGAATAAGACATATTAAGGGAAACTTGCTTAATTTGAAAAGGCTTTCTCTTAGAAAAACATATAAAGAAAAAAAAAATGTGCATGTGGTATTTCAGTATTTTGCCAAACAGTTAGGACGCTCTTTTATATGTGTGTATATATATATATATATATGTGTGTGTGTGTATTTTTTTTTTTTATTTTTATTTATTTTATTTTTTTTGATAGCCTGATTGTTTCACCAACCTTCTTCAAGGGTTAAAATCAGGCTATTTTGGAATAACATCATATATATTTAATATAATTGTAATTCTGTTTTAAATATTATATAGTAACACTACTAGCTATGATAGTGTTCGCATGAAGGGCCTGAAACGCGCGCGTCAGGAGTTCGCGCAGGTAAAGTCGCGTCGCGGCCCGCGGCAGCAGCCTCGCGCTGAGAACACTGTGTTCTCAACATATTGCGCTCGAGCTCCAGCATGTGTGATTCATTTCATACACACGCCAGAGAGATTTGAAATGCTTTGAGCACCTCTGTTGAGTATATAGGGGAGATTGGGGTAAGATGTGCCAGGTAAGATGTGTCGCCCCTGTGCTTTGTCATGTGACCTTTTTAAAAAATTTTTTATAAAGGGCCCGTGATATAGGCCTATAGCTTCCTTATTGAGAGGTGCATATTGCATTTTGAGAGAAAAGTTTTTATTTTAAATAAATGTTTTTGATTTTTGATTTTTTTACATGTCAAGCCCATTTTCTACATGGCAGATCAAATACATTTTGTCAAAGAAAATGTATCAAGATCTAAAAATATATACATGTTGGTGCAATTATTAATATAGGTTAGATTATGTGGGTATTTCAAGAAATTTCATTTTCATTTGTAATGGTGAAGTTTAAGTAAATGTGTGGGAAAACAGCTCTTGTAGACATGCTAATTTTTCTTTATATATATATATATATATATATATATATATATATATATATATATATATATATATATATATACACACACACACACACACACACAGTACTGTGCAAAAGTCTTAGGCACATACGATGTTTCACAAAAGTATTTGTCTTAAGATGGTTATTTATATCTTCAGCTTTAGTGTGTCAATAGGAAATATAAATGTTATACTCCCAAACATTAATTTAGCAAATAGAAAAGATTAGAATAGAAGAACAGGGAGCCCTGCAACAGATGTCATGGCCCCCACAGAGCCCCCCACTGAATATTGTAGTCAGTCTGGGATTACATGAAGAGACAGAAGCAATTGAGACAGATTAAATAGATAGAAGAACTGTGGTCGAATTCTCCAAGAAGCTTGAACATCCTATCTGCCAACAACCAAGACAAACTGTGTCCAGGTGTATCTAGGAGAATTGGGGCTGTTTTAAAGGCAAAGGCGGTCACACCGAATATTGATTTAGCTTTTTTATGTTTACTGGACTTTGTATGACATTAAGTGATAAATGAAAACTATTTATGTCATTATTTTTGAAGACATCCTCACTATGCAACATTTTTCACCAGTGCATAAAACTTTTGCACAGTACTGTATATATAGACAGATATACATATATTAATTTTGCAAGTTTTTGCACACAGTTTTTTTAAGTTAATCTTAATGGTATAAAATTAAGTAAAATCAACTTCATGACAAAACATTGATTAAAATGAGTAAATTTAACATAAATATTTTAGTAAATACGCTAACTTTTACTTAAAAATATGATACACATCATGGTACTTAAATAAAAGTGAACATATTATTAGAATGTGTCACGTTTGGAACTTTTTTACAAACACATGTTTAATCATGTACCATTGAAATCTCCCACAGAGAGGCTATGAGACAACATCATCTTGCATTACTGGCGATTTAGTGCTGCACACACAGACCTCAACACTTGCTGCACAAAATACAATGACAGTGACAATAAACAGATCATGTTTTTGATCATGAACGGGTAATTTTGAACATCAGACTGCACAAAACAAGATGTCGCAATATGAAAAATAAAAAAGGTGCAAATAAACCTGCAAACATATTGCTCATTAATCATTCAAGCCCAGTGCATGCATGCAAGTAAAATGTACTTATTTTATTTACCAGTGAAATGTAGTCAAATTAGCAGATAAATATGACAAGGTTTTCTACTAACTAGTTTTGATAAATAATGACACATTGTAAAGATAACAAACAATCATAAATTATATTTACTTATAAGCTAGGGCATAAATATTTACATGTTTAAATGTAGAATTTACTTCATATTTTCAAATTAATATTTAAAGTAACATTTCAATGTAAAAGTACTTCATCTCTTCTGCTAAATGTACTTTACACATTTTTGTTTTCAGTGTAGATGTATAGATATTTATAATAAGTTAATGTGAAGCTAAAAGGCACAGATTATCAGTGGGAAAATTGTATAGTGTCTTTATTAGTGTATCTCAGGGAAAAGAACCAGGAGTACAAATAATTGTATCATAAGGAAACTGAAGTAAATAGTTTATGGTATGGATTGAAAATTTGTTAAGGTAAGAAATGAAACTATTTTGGTGAGAGAATCCGCAAAAGTCTCATGCATCAAATGACGTCATGTCATAAATTAGCAAAAGTTATAACCAAACACATTGGAGCCTCCGCCTCTTTCTCTATTCTCCTCCTCTCTGTCTGTCTAGAGGAAAAGATGGGTGGAAAAGGGGAGGGAGGAAAATAGTGAGTCTTGGCTTTTTGAAAGAGATCTTCAGAGGTAGTCGGCATATGTTCGATTATGGCAAAAATCATAATCACGATTATTTTGGTCAATATTGAGATCTTTTTAACAGTGGATTTCCTTGAACTTGAAATGTGAACTGCTTTGTGTAGGGGCGGACACTATTGTCATATAATAATTATTTTATGTTATGTATGGTAGTAAAATAAAGAAAAGCCTCCATTACCATCATTAACAGCAGGGATGCTCACACTCCTATAGAATGAGATCTACCATGTACAATATAGGATATACATTATCACAGTGCCAAAATCTCAGGAGTCTGTAGTGAAATTTGATGATTCTCAATATCAGCTTCAAAACCACAACAAATAATAACACTAATATGTTAATTATGGAAGAATGATTTCAGGTTCTTAATTATTCAAGACTAGTAAACATCAGTAATAAAATAAAAGTAAGAAACAGCAATGAATAGAAATAGATTAAAAATAATAGAACACATTTTCAGTGTTTTTTTAACAGCTTTATAAGTTTTTAACAGCAGTTTCAAGTATTCAAGTAAACATTCAGAATGAAATGCAACATAAAACTACTACTGGTCTTCACTGTGTGATTATAATACATTAATACTTTTTAAAGCTACTGAAGTTACTCAGTGAAGAGCAGTGAGTGTTTTCTTGTTATGATTATTATAATGACACACTAGACAGCAGCAGGTCTGTTATCTTACATTTATTACAAATCTGATATTTTATCATTTTCTCTGCTGTTTACGTTCACTTTAGACATCACTCTCTGTGTTTACATGAATACCTCACAGAGACGGGCATTTTGGCGGACTTTTGAAATGTATTTGACCGTTCAGGTGTGCATTAGCATGAGCATGTTCAGCACACACACATACGCCGCCTGTCAATCAAACAGGGCGCAGCTGTTACTAGATCACTAGTGAATTATCAAATTACGCACTCTTCATTACTGTCAACAGCAGAATAAGAATATGAAGTTTCTCATAAGTGACACAGGCCTACTATCATAAATATAGCCGTTTATTGATGTTTTAATCAGTCTGCTGGTCCGGTCGGGCAAGTAAAATTCTCTTTCACTTGCCCCTTCAAAAATCCACTTGCGTTAATGTCGAGCCCTGATTAAATATTGTATTCAACATTCTCCGATAATAATTGTTTCACTCTGCAGTATAGCTCCTAAAGTAAATGTACGTTGTTTTAAAGGAGCTTTAGATATTATTTTGGAAAACAAGCCAGAAAAAACTTATTTTGTTCCAGTGTGTATTATAATGAGCGAAGACTCTCTCACCTTTATGTTCACTTCGATCCATCTTTAATTCACAAAAAACAAACTTTCTCTTCTTAAGAGCTGCGTATCGCCGATCTTCATGATAAGATACACAGAGTGAACGTGACACATATTTTATAATTCAACACGTCGCGAGCAATCACGTTATAAACTAGCTGCAGCAAACGCGCACGAGTGACGAGCGTCCCCGGAGTGTGCGTTAGCCGCGAGAAGATTCAATCTCTTCCCCGGTCACGTCACGCAACTCTTAGACGAGGCGCTGACCGCACAGGGAAATGCCAGTTTCTGAGTTTATTTTCATAACCTGCTTTCTTATTATTTGAACTTTAATAACGGACGCTTTAAAGATATTAAACACAACAGAGAGTTTCATTGTGAAACGGAATGCGGCACAATAATCGTTTTATCTCGATTATCTTGTTTTCACAATCGTTGGAAGCCAAAATCGTAATTGAAAATAGAATTTGATTAATCGCCCAGCCCTAGTACACACACACACACACACACACACACACACACACACACACACATAGAATTAAGAGCTTTATGGCTTATAGAGTTTTAAATCATTGACCTCACTTTTTCTCTGTGTTGCGACAGCTGCCCAGCGAGCCCTCATATTTAAATCTCTTTTCGTACTTGTAGACCAAAATAGATGGTCTTTTTTTCCACTCTTGAGGTACACTAGCAGTTGAACACTTGGATGCCCTTGACTCAATTTTGTGTCTCATAATCTTCAAAATCTTTTGATTGAAAGGCTTGTGCTTAAATGTTTGTTGAGTTTTGTAGACAAATCTAAATTGTGCCTATGTCTGAATTTCATAGTTTGGATGACTTTACTGTTACTCTACTTTACAGTGTGGACAATAGCAATAATAAAGAATGAGTAGGTATGTCCAAATCTTTGACTGGTAGGGTAGCACAGAATATTTATATGGAGAATTATTTGGCAGACAGCCGTGTCTGTCCCGTTCACAGCTGCTGTGTGCAGGATCACTGCTTTCCTGCTTCCATCTGCTCCTTCATTCCTCTCTTCAGCTCGAACTCAAATACTTCTCTTTTGTCTGGAGTTTTCTTACTTCACTCTTTTTCCTAAAGAGCTTTCTCCTGTTGTCTCAGACTCACTAAAGGCTGTGCAAGAGTCCCAGATAGCACACGTACATCTCCGAGATGTCTGTTTTAGATCTTTTCATCTGGAAAGCATCACAATCTAATAAACATCTTAAAAAGATCAGATTTACAATCAGTCTAAAACATAAATGTCTGAAAGACAACTGTTGAATGTCTTACTGACATCAGAGACATAACAATTGACATACGTCTTATAGTGTGAGCCTTCTTTAGATGCTGTAGAATTATTGAATGCAGACTTTAAGAACTCGTCACACAAACACGTTTTCGTCTTTCACGGAGTTCAAATTTTCTATTTGGATAGAAATGGCTCTTTTTGAAAGGAAACTCCTGTAGTGATTTCCTCTGTTACTGGTCTGTATTGGTCTTCAGTAGTTTGTGCTGGTCTGCACTGGTGTCTACTGCTCTGTGCTGGTGTAAAGTGATTTTTACTGGACTGTAGTGGTCTTCACTAGTCTGTATTTGTCTGCATGGTCTGTACTGGTTTTCATTAGTCTGTGCTAGAGGTCGAACCAATAGTGGATTTTGTAGATACCGTTAACTAAGGTGGTGGAAAAGGCAGATAACCGATTAATCGGCCATTAATTTTTTTTAAACAAATATTCATAGTCTTTCCTTATTGTGATGGGTATGGACATTGAAGCTATAAGAGTCTAAAATCCCAATAATAACTGAAAAGATGAAGATTTGGTGCATAATGCTGGACTTTTAACTCAAAACAATTCTGAAACACACCGGGGACTCTTATTTTGAAATGACGGAGACTTTTCCAAATTAAGCTTTTTATAGCACATACTGTATGTTCGCCAGATGAAGGGTTTTGTGTATATAAATATGTTTTTTAACTAGATGAGGTTTAATGAGAAATAAGGTTTATTACTATTCACAAGATATGAAGTTGAAAGCATGATGTATGTGCTGAAAGGACACGTTTTCATATAGTAACTTTTTATTTTGCATGCCTCACTTCAATTTAAAACACTTGATTATTGGGGGCCTGGGTAGCTCAGTGAGTATTGACGCTGACTACCACCCCTGAAGTCACGAGTTCGTATCCAGGGCGTGCTGAGTAACTCCAGCCAGGTCTCCTAAGCAACCAAATTGGCCCGGTTGCTAGGGAGGGTAGAGTCACATGGGGTAACCTCCTCATGGTCGCGATTAGTGGTTCTCGCTCTCAATGGGGCGTGTGGTAAGTTGTGCGTGGATCGCGGAGAGTAGCATGAGCCTCCACATGCTGTGAGTCTCCGTGGTGTCATGCACAGCGAGTCACGTGATAAGATGCACGGATTGACGGTCTCAGAAGCGGAGGCAACTGAGACTTGTCCTCCACCACCCGGACTGAGGTGAGTAACCGTGCCACCACGAGGACCTACTAAGTAGTGGGAATTGGGCATTCCGAATTGGGGAGAAAATAAAAAATAAAACTTTTGATTATCTAATCAAAATAACAAAATATGTAAGTGAGGATAAAAATCTAGATGAGTATTGTCAATGATGAAAAATTTAGCATTTTAAATCCTGCGTGATTGTTTTTATTTAACCTCTAGAGGCCGCTGTTATTCTGTAGAATCAAGCTATTCTAACTGACAAATATCAGCATCGGTTTTTACCAATATCCGATTGTTCCAAAAAGTAATTATTGGGACTGTGTTATTTGTGTCAATTGCACAAAATAAAGTGGCATCAACTGGCAATACACATAGCCCATGTGTAATACTAGACAAGTTACTTTCACACAGAAATAATCAAAGACTTCAGAATTCAGACAATTTGCTGTTGTAATGGAATGTAAACAACAAATTTTTGTCACTGTAACGTCATCGTGAGCAACAGCTTGTTACAAATAAATAAGTAAATTAATTAGCTACGTTTTCAATGGCAACAAACTTCGGTGCTTCTTTTTCGCCATATGGCCCCATTTTTTTTGGGCCTCAATGATTATGATATTTGTTCTGTTTTTTTTTTTTGTTTGTTTTTTTTAAATCAGATGAACCATAATTTCAACTAAACACTCATTGTAGTCAAGTAGAAACAAAATGTTTAATGCATGAAGTAAAAATCTAGTTACAAATAATGAAAGCATGTTTTCCACAGTTTTTAATTTAAGGATACAAGGCCTAATCATGACAATAAGCCATGTGATGTCATTTTGCAAAAATGTTGCCTCAACCAGCTAATTTTCATGAGATCAGGCTGGTCTGTGTAGCACTATAGTGGTTTTTACTAATCTGTGCATGTCTGTCATTGTGACCATTTCAATTAATTGACATAATTTAATTAATATAGCCTAAATGGACAACAAACTGTGTAAAAATATGCCCTCAGTTCCGTTGAGGAAATAAGGCCCCTTGATTAAAAAGTTAATTTTTGACACTGTTCTGATGTCATTCATGCATTTACTGAATCTGAATTTCGGTGATTCTGGCTTCATGTCTGTTTGTTTTCGCTTCCACTGTGGCTTCATTCAGAGTTATTGAGTCTGTTGGCAGATCTTTCTGTGGTCAAATTGAAACCGCCATCTCTGCCTCAGTCATTTGATCGACTCCCCAGTGCTACTCGCTAATCGTTGTGACAGAGGGACCAAAGGACTTGAGCCCATCGATGACTACATGCTGGAGTAACCCAGTCTGTCTGTCTGAGTGCTTCTGTCCTGTGGCTTTCACATGAACACACTACAGTTTCTCACTGAAAACTGTTCAAAAATAAACATCCATAATGAGATTTATGAAGTGCACCAGATAGCACACAGATTTCTTTCAAAGACCGTGCTGTAATGGACATAACAGTGTTCTCGTCTTGTTGAACTTAGCATAAGATTGTATTACAAAATATCAACATTTTCTTCTTGCATAAGACATTATGTGATTGCACATTGGGAATCCATTTTAATTTGTAACATATTAAGAGATGACAGTGCAGCAAGCATTAATTCCGTCATTTACTGTAAACGATCAAATGCTTTGGGGTTTGCTAATGCTAAATTGAACGCGTTCCTGTTCGTTCACGGTCAAAAGACTATGTTTTGAAATGTAACGCATTTGACTGGGCATGATCCAATACAGAATTCAAAAAATTAAGTATACGGAGTATAAAGGCTCAGGCCTTTCACTTTTTTAATTAGTCTGTGCTTGTCTTTAGTCAATTTTTACTGATCTGTGATTGTCTGAATTGGCCAAAATAAAACTATATTGACCTGTGCAGGTCTGTAGTATTCTCCATTAGTCTGTAGTGACTGGTCTTTAGTTCTCTGTGCTGGTCTTTATTGGTCTTCACTGGTCTGCAGTGGTCTTCACTGACTGTGCTGGTCTGTAATGGTCTTCTTGACTGATTTGTGCTGATTTGTGTTGGTCTTTACGGTCATGTGCTGCTCTGCTGTGGTCTTTATTGGTTTATGCGGGTTGATATTGGTCTTTAATGATGTGTGCAGTCTTCAGTAATCTGTCGTGGTTTCTATTGGTCTTCACTGATCTGTGCTGGTCTTTACTGCTCTAAAGTGGTCCATAGTGTTCTTTACTTGTTTGAGCTGGTCTGTAGTGGTCTTTAATGTTTTTCTCTAGTCTGTAGGGGTCTTTACTGGTTTGTGCTGTCTTGTAGTTGAATTCACTGGCCTGCATTGGACTTTACTGGTCTGTGCTGGTTTATAATAGTCTTCACTGATCTCTGCTGGTCTTTATTGCTGTGGTTTGTAGTGGTCTTTATAGGTTTGTGCTGGTCTTTATTGGTCTTTACTTGTTTGTGGTTGTCTGTAATGGTCTTTACTGGTCTTTACTGGTTTGTTCTGGTTTGTAGTTGAATTCACTGGCCTGCATTGGTCTTTACTGGCCTATGCTGGTTTATAATAGTCTTCACTGATCTCTGCTGGTCTTTATTGCGGTGGTTTGTAGTGGTCTTTATAGGCTTATGCTGGTCTTTAATGTCTTTTGTGTGCTGGTCTTAATGGTCTTTACTGGTTTGTGTGGGTTTGTAGTTGTCTTCACTGGCCTGCATTGGTTTTTACTGGTTTGTGCTGGTCTGTAGTGGTCTTTACTGGTTTGCGCTTGTTTGTAGTAGTCTTTATTGGTTTGTGTTGGTCTGTAGTCGTTTTTACTGGTTTGTGCTGGTATGTAGGTGTTTACACTGGCCTACTTTGGTCTTTACTGCTCTATGCAGGTTTATAATAGTCTTCATTGTTCTCTGCTGGTCTTTATTGCAGTGGTCTGTAGTGGTCTTTATTGGTTTGTCCTGGTCTGTAATGGTCTTTACTGATTTGTGTTGGTCTGTAATGGTCTTTAATAGTGGTCGACCAATATTTCGCCGAGGCCGATAAATCAGCCGATATTCTGACTTTTTTTAATTATCGGCACTGGCTGATAAATTTTCCCATTTGGCCGATTTGTTTCTTGAAGGCACCGAGAATCGCCTGCTTGCATGTGAAGTGACTGAGACATGTAAATGAACAGTCACGGTTTGTTTTGTTGTTACGTGCCATCGTGTTACTACAATAATAGACCGGTGTGCAACACAATGTAATTTAAACGGTCCGCATATCAGAGCCATAGGAGACGCATTTGAGCTGATAATGTTAAAGTGCTCGTCTGTTTCATTCTCCCTCTCTCTCCTCAACAGTTCCCTGTAACTTTTAACTGTCTTGTCTAATGATAAAAGGCAAATATCAATAAAAATAATATCATATACCATCTGCAAATATGCGCATATCTTGTTAAAAACAGATGTAATAAACCAACCTCACAAAACTTCAGCAGATCCAGCATCCTGTGAAACGCTCATAAATCTTCCTCTGAAGCACTTATTCTAACAGTCTCTCCTCAAAAATTCCCTGTAACTTTTCTAATGATAAAAGACAAATATCAATAAAACTTCTATTATATACCATCTGCAAATATGCAGATATCTCTTTTAAACAGAACCGCATGAAAATCAAAAACTTGAGGATCAGAATCAAAAGTTCCTCTGATTCACAAATCATCATGGTCGTTCAAACTGTCAGGAGATTGAGGCTCGCACTGGATCCGAGTCTTTAATGGTTTGCACTGGCCTGCATTGGTCTATGTTGGTTTTGAATAGTCTTCACTGATCTCTGCTGGTCTTTATTGCAGTGATCAGCAGTAGTTTTTATTGGTTTGTGTTGGTCTGTAGTGGTTTTTACTGGTTTGTGCTGGTATGTAGATGTTTACACTGGCCTACTTTGGTCTTTACTGCTCTATGCTGGTTTATAATAGTCTTCATTGTTCTCTGCTGGTCTTTATTGCAGTGGTCCATAGTGGTCTTTATTGGTTTGTCCTGGTCTGTAATGGTCTTTACTGATTTGTGTTGGTCTGTAATGGTCTTTAATAGTGGTCGACCGATATTTCACCGAGGCCGATAAATCCGCAGATATTCTGACTTTAAAGGTCTTTACTGGTTTGTGCTGGTCTGTAATTGTCTTTTTCTGGTTTGTGCTGGTCTTTAGTGGTCTTTACTGGTTTGTACTTGTTTGTAGTTGTCTTCACTGGTCTGCAGTGGTCCTTACTGGTCTATGCTTGTTTAGTATAATCTTCACTGGTCTTTATTGCGGTGGTCCATAGTGGTCTTTACTTGTTTATGCTGGTCTGTAGTGGTCTTTACTGGTTTGTGCTGGTCTTTGTGCTGGATTGTAGTGGTCTTTATTGGTTTGTGCTGGTTTGTAGTTGTCTTCACTGGCCTGCAGTGGTCTTTACTGGTCTATGCTGGTTTATAATAGTCTTTACTAATCTGTGCTGGTCTTTATTCCAGTGGTCCATAGGGGTCTCTGTGGTGGTCTGTACTGGTTTGTAGTGGTCTTCAGTGCCCTGCAGGGGTATATGCTTGACTGCAGTGGTTTTCATTGGTATATGCTAGTTTATAATAGTCTTCACTGTTGTGTTCTGGTCTTTACCTCTTTATGGTGTTCTGCAGTTCTATAGACATTTTCGCCCATTCATCCTTTTTCTGAACTTGAAAATAAAGATATTCCTGTATGGAAAAAGAGGAACAGAAAGTTAGAAAGAGACATACTGAATTCCTGTTCTTTTTTTTTTCTTCACAAATACGATTGAATTATGTCAAGAAGTCAGGAGCTGCCTGTCTGAGTGTGTCTGTGCAAGTGTGTTTTACAAGCTGGGATAAAACTCACTGACCATATGTGCTGCTGGGAGGTTTATTTTGTTGCCATGACAGTTTCACATGATGACATCACCCCCATACAGAAGCTCAGAAAGAGAGAGTCTTAAAGAGAGGAAAGAGGCAATATTTGACATGAACAGTGTGTCTCTGACATTTTAGAACTGTATTAAGATCTATTAGCTCAGGGTTTCTCAACCTTTTGCCCACTGCGACCCACTTTTTTTGAATGCCAGTCATCCATGACCCACCATTTGGGGTTGTTTGATGGAATAAATTAATAGGTACTTAATTAATCTAGTTATGTTTATATGCTTAAAATATAGCAGCCTAATATCTATAGCCCAATATTTGTAGCTTTGGTGCTGCTGGCTGAAGTTTTCAGTCCCTTTTCACACCCTCCACAGATTTAGCATGTTTTAGCACAATGTGAGGACTTTTCAGACGGTCCCTTACCCTCCGTTGGCACAATTTCCAACGAATATCAAGGTTAAATGACGATCTTGAACGATTGATGGATTATTGTAATTGCACAGCTAATAGTTAATGCAGAGAAATGCAGCCTCTTACGGTAGTTTACGTAAACCTGGAGATATTACTCCGATTCGACAATAGAGGTCACTGTTGCCCCAAACCTTCTAATTGGTCATTTGTACTCCCAGCAGACCCACTTTTGGGATGCGACCCAGTGGTTGAGACACCCTGTATTAGCTGAAAGGATGTTGCTTTTGACAGTTGAAGGCACAAATGTTTTTGGAGTAAATTGCTATTAGTAGATATATTTAGGTTAGGGATGGGCATTTTCGAGTAATCTTGTAGTGGAGTACTCTAACCCACAAAAAAACAAGTAATCGATTTCTCGTAAGAGTCTGTCTTGTAATATAACAAGTATGATGTGTACGTGAAATGTATATAAATCTTTTCACAAATGTTACCAAGAACGGTTTCAAAATAAGGTACATTCAACAAACTATGCTTTTCTTTAGGATGCATGAATAAAAATGAAAAGAATTTTATATATATATATATATATATATATATATATATATATATATATATATTCCTTTATTTTTTATGCAGTTGCTAAGGTGTTTCTATGGTGTTCTGGCTGGTTTCTAGGTGGTTACCTACTGGCCAAAGTTAAAAGAGCCCACTACTAGTTTGGGTCGTTCCTTCAATGCAAGTCCGCTTTATTGTCTGCTAGGAAATGCCACTTATAATCATTAGCTAAATGTTTAACCCATTCAGCATAGAACAATCAAGCACTACTTTCTCTAGTTCAGTTCTTAAGAACAGACCTAGACCTTCATGTTCTTCATATGTAAGAGAACTCATAACCCACTGACTCAAGAGACCCCTGAACACCCCCAATCCCACTCAAGACAACAGGTTTAGAAGCTTTAGTTTTGACCTAGAACCTTTGGAATGTTTCTGTTAGACTCAAGCAGAGTTATGCAAGTCATTAGTAGCACGGCTGTGGTTAATTTAAGAACACTGATTCATCATTAACACATAAGTGCTTGTGTGTGTGTGTGTGTCTGTGTGTGATTGTGTTTGGGAGTGTTTTCGTTCCTGTCAGTGTATGGTTCGGTTTCCCTGGCCCGGTCACTCCTGTATTTATCTATCTGTTCATTCCCATGCAAGTAAAAATAACCACTCATATCAAAAACTCTCTCACACACATACACCGGTGTTGAGCAAGCTACTTTGAAACTGTAGCATGCTAAGCTAAAATCTACTCTGTCTTGTAAAGTAGTTCAACTAGAGGCAAGCTACTAGGGCTGTCAAATAAAAATTTAAAATTGGAATATTAGTCGAATTTAAGAAAAAAATGTACATTCGAATGCTAAAACTGTGCATTCGAATTTTGGATGTGTGCCAAGAACTGACAATGACTTCAGATCGATCGCATTCTTTCGCTAAAAAGGCGAGACACAGTGCAACAAATACAGTTTAACAGAAAGCAGGTGTCTCAAGATGCTTTTTAAGTTCTTTTTAATTAGACACAGCATCTAAAACAGTGCTCCTGCATGAGACGCTGAATAAACAAAAACAAAGCTAAACAAGACGTTCATCTAGGGCACGTTTACAAAGAAAAAAATGGATGTTTGCAAAAGTGACGCGTTCAGTGTGAACAGCCCCTTACAGTGGATGGAGGTACTTGGCCGTTGCGTATTGCTCTCTTATACGCGTTTCTCAGATTAAGCAATGAGTTTTTGTCAGGAAAGATGTTCAACTTGGAAATATATGCCTCGAGATCCTCGCGTTCGGTTTCATTCTGTTGTGTTCCACCTGATTGAACAGCCCCTGGCCTGGGCTCATAGTCTGAGCCGCTTCACCACCGAGTTCAGCCGAATACCTCTGCTATCTGGGAATACTGCTACCCTACATACACTGTAATGAATAAAAAACAATGTGATATTTCGCTGTTATTATGAAGCTTGTGTCTGGGGTAGTATACTGTGGCATCAGTACAAGTGTAACACCATGTGAACTGTCTATTGAAATGTTTCCCCTCTCATTTTACTTTTGACATAACATTTGAGAATATGGACTGACTAAAACTTTCTATTTATTTATTTTATGCACATTAGTTGAAAAAGAAATGCTCTTTTTAACAGGAATGTTCTTTGCAATAATATAGTGCTGTATGGTTTATGTATTTATTGCGCCCTCTTGTGGACTAAGGAAACAATGTCAGTTTAAGAATCAGCTGATTTTAAAATTCAAATATTATTTGAATTTTGAAAATATTTAAGGTAAAAATTATAATTTTGTTTTTTTATTTTATTTAAGATTACACAATTAAATTTGAGTGTACTAAATCAACGAATAAGTGAACTGTTTATTTTGTAGCCAGTTTGGAACAGATTCAGTAAAATGAATCAGACCTCCCAACACTACATGAGAGAGAGGACAGTTTAGGAGAGCACTTTTGATTATTACCTCACTCGGCTGTGAAACAAGCTTTGGGTGATCTGTTTGAAACGGGATGACGCTAAAGACAAGTGTAAACGAGGTTCAAAATGTTTTGAAATTTGTCTACTTCAACCGCATTTGAAGGTGGTCAAAAGTGGTCAAAAATGCATGTAACCATGTTGCACTCATTGCGTTAATACTCATCCATTCGAATGCGTTTGAACATCAGCGAAGCACCGCCTACTTGCCTATCAGTCAACAAGAGTTTTAAACTTTGCCGATTAGGTTCTAAAAAGCGCATCAAATCAAATTCCTTTATTGTCACTCAACCATATACACAAGTGCAACAGTGGGTGAAAGTCTTGCTGCTCTAGAGAGAACAGTCTCTAGAATTTACTCAGAATGGTGCCAAAAACAAAAAACATCCAGTGAGCGTCAGTTCTGCGGACGGAAACACCTTGTTGTTGAGAGAGGTCAACAGAGAATGACCAGACTGGTTTAAAATCACAAAGTCTACGGTAACTCAGATAACCACTCTGTACGGTTGTGGTGAGAAGAAATCTCTTAATGCTATTCTGTGATGCGGGTTGGCGCTGTTTTGGCGGCACGAGGGGGACCTACACAATATTAGGCAGGTGGTTTAAATGTTGTGGCTGATCGGTGTATAATCGGATCGTCCAAACCTCATCTTAATACCAGGTATAAACACGCGCCAAAAACAGTAATGTAGCATTTTGTCACGCTACACTGGTACCTGTTATTTCTGAAAAATCTACACTGTTTTGATTGAAAACAGACATAAACACATTTCGCTCTATTCTCCTTGAGTACTGAGTGCCTGGGGAAACACTGAAGCAAATAGACCAAAAAAAAAAAAAAAAAAACAGCACAAGGGACTTTGGTTGAGCTACTGAAAATGGAAGAATAATAACATGCTTTGAAGCCTTTGATAACCAAGTGTGTGTGTGTGTGTGTGTGTGTGTGTGTGTGTGTGAGCAAATGCTTTCTTGAACATGTATTTATTTATGTCCTAGATATATTTGTCCCTGAAACTGTCCATGTTTCTTACTTTTCTGTCCTTTTCCAATGATTCAAGACCAGCTGTTAGTGTCTTCACTGAAAAACCTCATGAAAGTCTTTCATTGATTTGTGGCTTTTAGCCCAAGTCTGATAACCTATTTCAACTCTGTTATGGAAAAAAATCTCACTTTTTTTTTTAAAGAATATTTTATGATCATAGCACACGTACATCTCCAAAAGTCTGTTTTAGATCATTTCATCTGGAAAGAATAACATTTCAATTAACATCTGCTAAATAAAAGATGTATTGCAGATGAGAAAACAACCTAAGAAAAATGTAAACACGTACATCACATTGAAGTCTGAGTACGTGTTCTAACAATATACGGTCGTTATGGGGCATTTTTGCACTGATCTTCAACCCTGTAACATTCAACCCCTAAGGATAGGTAACAGGGATGCCACAAAACTTGTTTTGAAAAAGAAATGTCTAGGGTTAATATTTGTTTTCAATTATAATGTGATTTATTGCACACAGAAAATGACCAAATTATTGACCAAATTAAACCATCGGCAAATCGATTTTAAGCATGAAAACGCAGATATGAAAACCGATGGTTCATGAGGAAAAATCATCGTTAAAGACGTGACAGTTGTGATAGTGCCACTTACCTATACATGATAAGGTAAAAACATCCAAATGCTTTGAGACCAGCAAACTGACTTCTAAGACATCGGTATGGCATCCATTAAGGCTACATGACTGAGTTAAGATTGAAATTGCAATATGGCCTTGTGCGATTATAAAAGCTTGAAAGGCTACATTTAAAAATATACTGCAATCAGTGCTACAGTAAGCGCGTCATTCAGCATTGTGTAAGAAAGTGGCGCCCTCTAGCGGTCTGGATGGCATTTTCCAATATCCGTTACACCGCAATGGACCCTTTTCACGTAAATGTAGCATACTTTTTTATATTTCCAATTTTAAAAATATTGAGTGTAATTTTGTATTATATTACCCTTCAAAAAAATCAGTTACCATAGCTACGATGAGGCTTCTACACAGCTGCTGAGGGAGTGACAGAAAATTTGGCCTGTTTCTCTCTTCTTACTGCTGTTATCCAGCGCTGTATATTTTTATCTTCTTTTGCAAAGCTGTGAAAGTGTAATTGTTGATTTTTTTCTTTTGCTGTTGGAGCAAATGGCTAAGAAAAAATTACATTTGCTGTGGTCCCCCATTCACCGCCGTTTATCCAACTATGACAGATGTGTGAATAAAACTTAAAAGGGTGTTTTGTTCCTTTGTAACGTTTTATTTTTCCATGATGTTCCATTGTGGCTCCCTTTAAATATTTGGCCTGTCGTGTGTTAAACAGATCCAATCCAAGTTCAATAGAAGTTATTTATTGTTAGAAAAAAATCTGTTGTACCTCTTTCTACATTTTTAAAACATAATTCTTGAGCAAAACAGTGGTCTGATGACAATATGCCACCCTCCGCTACCTTTTAATAATATATAAAATTGGTAACGATGTTATATCATGTTTGGTAGTTTATCATTTATTATATTTATATTATTTATTAGGAACATTTTATGTTTACAATTATTTGAAAGATAAAAACAAAAATGTATTTCAAAAGTTTATCTGTTATATTTCTCAATTTTTTCACTTGTTCGCGGCACTGCTATGGGACCAGGTTAAACCCTGGAACCTTTATTTTGGCGTAAAACTGCAGGCAGCCTTTGGGCGCTTCATTCCTATTATGGTGAAATCTCTTCTGTCCACATAAACCTGGTGCACGATTTCTTTTACATTTTGCCCATCTTTAATCACCTTTGTTGCCTTTACTAGTTTATTTTAAATTGTTCTGCAGATGAATTTGTTAAATGAAGGTGAATTTTTATAAGTACAAATATTCCAGTTAATATGAAGTCATAAAAGATGCATTTTATGACCTTTGCTAAAAGAATTAGAAGTAATTAATAGAATTTCTCTCTCTCTCTCTCTCTCTCTGTCTTTCTCTGTTGAAGTTTTCCTCTCTCTCTTCTCTCCTCCAGACAGCTGGACATCTCCTACTGTGAGTATTTAAAAGGGTCGTATCAGAGCTGATAACATGTTATGTAAGAGCACCATAGAAATAGTGTTCATGGTAAAATATTTGCGCCTCTTCTGTGTTTAGACCATCTGTGAGCTCTGGAGTAAGAGGAACCGATGCTGTATTGACAGTAGAACTTCAGTGCTGACGATTCTACAGTGATTTCATGTATAATTCCATATTGAGCAGAACAGAAATCTTGGTTTATTGCACCAACAGCAGTGCAATTGTAGTTTTTCTTGCCTAGTGTACACTACATGACTCAAGCTCCTCTCCTTTGATGTTTTGAGTCAGCGACTGGTCTGCAACGAGAAGTCTCGGATCTCACGACGAATGGCCTTGTTGTGTGCGCGCATTCCTGTCAGTCCCAGACGCTACAACAGTTTTCAAAACTGCTTGATATCTAGACGTCTTGTCATCAGTTGTGCACACTCCCGCCGAGCGAGAGATGACAATGAGCCACAGCCAATGAAATATAGAGAGAGTGCAAGAGGAGGGCAAGGTATTAGAAAGCAGAAGACAAAAAAGAATTTGAATATAATCAAATAAAACCTCACCAACATCTACCTACTCGCTGTTTGTATTATTATCAGCAGTTTTTAATATTTTTTTCCTTTGCAATGGATGCCAAACGAGAGCCGTTCGTTCATGTGTTATGACATGTTATCAACAATAAACTGCACGAGTTTGTGAATTAATTTCATTATCTTAATTTTAAGATGCATTGGGGGGCCTGGATAGCTCAGTGGAAAAGACGCTGGCTACCACCGCTGGAGTTCGCTAGTTCGAATCCCAGGGCGTGCTGAGTGACTCCAGTCAGGTCTCCTAAGCAACCAAATTGGCCCGGTTGCTAGGGATTTAGAGTCACATGGGGTAACCTCCTCATGGTCGCTATAATGTGGTTCTCGCTCTCGGTGGGGCACGTGGTGAGTTGAGCATGGATGCCGCGATGGATGGCATGAAGCCTCCACACGCGCTATTTCTCTGTGGCAACGCGCTCAACAAGCCACGTGATAAGATGCGCGGGTTGACGGTCTCAGACATGAAGGCAACTGAGATTCATCCTCCACCACCTGGATTGAGGTGAATCACTAAGTGACCACAAGGACTTAAAAGCACATTGGGAATTGGGCATTCCAAATTGGGTGAAAAAGGGGAAAAATAATGTTAAGATGCATTTTTGGCGATCCTTTTGAAACGGGACGACGCTAAGGGCAGCTGAAATGGACAGTTTTTTCGGCAGTTCCGTTCGGATTTAAAGGGAAATAAGTGTACGATCAGAAAATGTAAAAAAGCGAATGCATGAATATGTACAATCGTCACACAGAAATGAACAGCACGCACATTAGAAGCTCAGTTACAGGAACTGCGCTAAAATAACTCAGAATTCTGCTCTCAGCATCATGTTTGGGAATATTAAGAGAAACTGTGCTCCGGTTTTTAGCGCTTTCTCGTCTTTTATTTTTTGCACATTATTATCATTAAGTAAAACACAGACGTAATAATTGATGTATGTCCTCATGAAATCAGAGAGACTCTCCTCAAAATCTGAACACAAGTGGTCAAAAGAGATGACCAGGTGTAACGGTGATGTCTCGTTTGTACATTTGTGATCGGATCACCCAAACCTCATCTTAATACCAGTGTACACATGGTCTCGGTGACGAATGGTCATGTAGTTTATACACTACAGTCCTGAAGTGTTCGCACCAGCATGACAAAAACTGGACTGCGAGGACATTATAGCGACCATGAGGAGGTTACCCCATGTGACTCTGCCCTCCCTAGCAACCGGGCCAATTTGGTTGCTTAGGAGACCTGGCTGGAGTCACTCAGCACGCCCTGGATTCAAACTCGTGAGCTCCAGGGGTGGTAGTCAGAGTCTTTACCACTGAGCTACCCAGGCCCCCCCAGACACTTTTTACTTTTGTAAGAAGAAGACTTAAGTAATATTCCAATTTCTCCCTGTGGATTTTTTGTTTTTTAAACTGTTATTAATGACCATTTTTTGAGAAAACTGTAATTAGGTGATAGCTGTCATTGTGTGTGTTTGAGATCACTCCAAATATGGAATGATCTGGAGTGTGTCTGGTCACTCTAGTGTGTGTTTGCTTCTCTGGGAGTCTATGGGAGCTTCATGGCCACTATTTGTATTGGATCTACATCTGATTGTTAAGCTTTTGAAAAAAGGCATCGTTAATCTGAAGATTTTCCTGATAATTAGAGATACACTGGCAGCCAAAAGTTTGGGATAATGTACAGATTCAGAAGGAAATTGGTACTTTAATTCACCAAAGTGGCATTCAACTGATCACAAAGTATAGTCAGGACATTACTGATGTAAAAAAACAGCACCATCACTATTTGAAAAAAGTCATTTTTGATCAAATCTAGACAGCAGCCATCACTGCAATACCTTATCCTTGAGTAATCATGCTAAATTGATCATTTGGTACTTGAAAATCACTTGCCATTATATCAAACACAGCTGAAAGATATTTGGTTCATTAAATGAAGCTTAACATTGTCTTTGTGTTTGTTTTTGAGTTGCTACAGTATGTAATAGACTGGCATGTCTTAAGGTCAATATTAGGTCAAAAATGGCAAAAAAGAAACAGCTTTCTCTAGAAACTCATCAGTCAATCATTGTTTTGAGGAATGAAGGCTATACAATGCTTGAAATTGCCAAAAAACTGAAGATTTCATCCAAAGGTGTACACTACAGTCTTCAAAGACAAAGAACAACTGACTCTAACAAGGACAGAAAGAGATGTGGAAGACCAGATGTACAACTAAACAAGAGGATAAGTACATCAGAGTCTCTAGTTTGAGAAATAGACGCCTCACATGTCCTCAGCTGACAGCTTCATTGAATTCTACCCGCTCAACACCAGTTTCATGTACAACAGTAAAGAGAAGACTCAGGGGTGCAGGCCTTATGGGAAGAATTGCAAAGAAAAAGCCACTTTTGAAACAGAAAAACAAAAAGAAAAGGTTAGAGTGGGCAAAGAAACACAGACATTGGACAACAGATAATTGGAAAAGAGTGTTATGGATCTTAACCCCATTGAGCTTTTGTGGGATCAGCTAGACTGTAAGGTGCGTGAGAAGTGCCCGACAAGACAGACACATCTATGGCAAGTGCTACAGGAAGTGTGGGGTGAAATGTCACCTGAGTATCTGGACAAACTGACAGCTAGAATAACAAGGATCTGCAAAGCTGTCATTGCTGCACGTGGAGGATTTTTTTATGAGAACTCTTTGAAGTAGTTTAAGAAGTTCTGAACATTTTTTTCAAATTATAATAGTAATTTTTCATGTTTTTAATGTCCTGACTATACACTGTGATCAGTTGAATGCCACTTTGATGAATACAAGTACCAATTTCTTTCCATAAGAGCAAAATCTGTTCATTACTCCAAACTTTGGATTTTTTTATTTATTTATTTTTTCAGATATAAAGAGGGCTGCTTGTTGCACATTAGTCTTTGTCAAACATATTTGTGAACACAACTTTGGTAAAGTGTGAACGGCAGGGTCGCACACCAGACGCGTCTGGCGGATGACATGATATGAAAAAATTATTTTCAATATACACACATACACACCGCCAACATTCAGTGTCAAAATGATGCAGTGCCACGGAGTACATCTTGCATAGTTTTGCATTTAAATTCGACCCAATTATCAAAGGACAAAGATTATTTACTCATCCCATCACTGGATGATATATTGTGTATATGTATCTTTCATATAGGCTACAAATTGAGTATGTCGTTTTGTGGATTGACAGCTTGAATGGAAGACATATTCAAGGCTACATACAGAGAAATTGCATAATAAACATCACAGTTTCTAATTGTTTAATTTGCACAGATACACCAGTTTCATACACTAACCTGCAAACTCATCAACGTCACTTTGTTCATTCTTGAAGAAGTTCAAAAACCTTCGTAGCTTTGGAATGCCATCTTCTGCGCTGCATCAGCTCGTCATGTGTGTGTGATGACTGTGCCTTTCCAACCTGCGACCGGCTTCAGTAAATGTTATATCACCCTCTTGTGGTCTCCCAATTCTATTACGCCCGACAAAAGGCCAACTGAGTGAGTTGGAAAGCATGCAAATTAGGCTTCTAATTTAAATGTTGGCTAATTTTAATATATCAATGCCTCAAAAATATATTGATAAAATAACATGCTGATCAATACTTGCTTGCTCTGCCTCTGAATCAATATCCCTTTCCTCTTACTTTTCAACTCCTCCCCTCCAACCAACTGGCTACATTCTGGTATGTAACGGCCACTTTTCACAATCCAGTCAATTCACGATGGATAAAGCCAAGTCCTTGCCTACATCTTTTCTAGTTTTATATCCTGATTCACTCTGAAATATCTCAGATGCCTATGTAGGCAACAGGCAAGGCAGCTCGCTTGGTTTTTGGAACAGATCTTCTCTCTCTTCCCGCCCCTCTTTTCCCGGCAATTGGAAAGTACCCTGTTAATCATTCTCCGGGGATTGATTTCCAGGAGGAGAGGGGCCCACTCTGCCACATATGGCCCAGAATGAAGAGTCCGGCCTGGGTCGGAAAGATCCTGAAAGCACAGCTGAGTAATAAACCCTTAGCGGAGCTGCTCACAGTGGGCGATTGTTCAAGAAAAGCTCCCGAGGTGCTACAGTACCACTCTGGTCTTTATCAGGAGTGAAATACACACACAGTGTGTAAACACACTCGCTCAGACTCAATATTTACACAAACACACATACACTTCAGTTCTTATTTTTACACGCACCTAAATAAATGATGTACATGATTTCACACACACTTGCGGGCGAGTATTGTTCGGCCCCTCCTCTGGAAATTTCAAACATAAACAGAACGGAGCGTGCCATAAAATTCTTTCCTTTTTTCATTCTTTTTTTCTCTCCTCCTGCCCCTTTCTTTTTCCGACAGAACCACAACAGACAGACTGGTGTTTAGTGGGTTAGTGTGTAACCGTGGTTACAGCCAATTGTGGCTTGGCTGCGTTACTATGCCGATTACAGCCCTACGTTGTTTAGTGTTTATGTTAACTGTCAGTGTCGTCATCCTCAACGCCCTCTTTGTACTGACCATCATCCCATCTATTATGCAGTTGTGTTTTTGAGTCGAACAGTCATAATCTTGTGTTCAGAATAGCATGCTAAGATACTATTCATACATTTTTTGCAGTTTGCATCCTGTACACAGCATGCAAACTTTTCTGTATGCATGGAATACCTTAATGACGTATACAACACAATGCTATGTACTATATATATTTAAAATATTATACTCTGAGACCTATACAGGCACTATGTGCTATAAAAGTATAAAGGTATTTATACATATAAAAGTATAAATATACATACTTTTATATTATACCCTGGGTACTATACAGTGTATAAACATATATACAGTGTGTGTGTGTGTGTGTGTGTGTGTGTGTGTGTATATATATATATATATATATATATATATATATATATATATACATGCCTCTATTGCCAGATTTATCACTCCATGCTCTATTTCTTCTCACATCTTCACACAAAGAAAATTTTTACTCAAATCAGTATTTCATTTCTGTTTATTTTATGGCTTAAGGTACAGATACAGATTGCCAGCTTTATTTAAATTCTGATTCACAAGCTCTTGATTTGATTCTAATTTAGAATTGATTCGATTCATTTCCTTCCGTTATAATATCCTTTTTGTTTATGTATGAAAGCAAATTGACAATTCTTAATACCAGTTTCGATACTATAAACAAAATGTTAATTTGATTAGACATTGTTTCAAGTTCTCAGGTAATTTTATTCAAGACAAGTAAATAGTCAGTACTAAAATAAGTACAAATAAAGAAATTAAAAGCAAATAAAAACAATAGTACAAAGATACATATAATAAAAGCAATGCTTTTGAATGTTTGTTTTTTTTTATATATAGCAGAATCAAGTATTCAAGTAAACATTCAGAAACTGTAATAAAAGGTAACATAAAACTACTTCAATAACTGGTCTTCAGTCTATGATTGTTATACATTAATACTTTTTAAAGCTATTAAAGTTATCCAGCCAAGAGCAGTGAGGGTTTTTCTCATTTTCTTGCTGTTGTCTGATTAATATTAACAAGGTTGTTAATTAAAAGCAGTTTATTAGGCTGAATTTACTACTGCATTTATTGATATTTTGATACAAATCTGCTTTTCCCCCCCGTTATTGTTGTTGTTTACAAGACATAACAGTTTCATTGTTTTCTATCCATTTAAATTTGTAAAAATGGAAATGTACTTTATTCATTTGAGCTGGGACTACATGAATACTCTTTGTGGTGAAACTGGCAGGGGATTTCCATTTCCTAGCATGCTTTGCATGGCAAGATTAATATAAAGTTGAGTTTTTGTTATGAGAGTTTTGGGGGTTACTGTTATGGTAAAGAGTGGAGTTAACAATGAGGACAGGTAGACGTTATACATGCAATTGATTGCTCACTTCACTAAGCAATTGCTATGCTAACCATAGCATAGTTACTAAACTACACTCTGTAGTGCTTCCAACCAGCAAGCATTTAGCATGCAAACATTCACTATCACTAGTTTGTACATATAGTAATAAAAGAGATTTATTTGAGTTACATTGACAATGTCTAATTTTGTTGGGTTTACCCAATTCAGTTAGGTTCTTTCTACGCAAAGTGTTTGTGTTGAGATTTCATTGTAATTTTAGAAAACTCATTTAAAATGCATGGAACCACTGTTCACGATTTAATCAAGTTCAGCCAAAGAGCTACTTTTTTTGTGTATGCTAGTTCTCTGTTCCGAACATAGCCATCGTCTATGCTAAAAGGTGGTGAAGTGGCATGACAAAGCTAATCTGCAGAGCTGTTTACACTGCAAGCACGCAATATGTAGATACCCTCGTCGATTGTAAAGGGAGCAATCTAGTTTGTCGTGTAGACATGGAGTCACAAGAAAAACTTTAAGGAAAAAAAGCACAAGAACGACATTCTCTTCCGTCATATTCCTTCCATTTTCCAGTGTTTTACTCAGATAAATTGTGCAAGTCTTGGAATGAAGTACTCTGGCACTGTCTGTCTGGTGTTTCTTGCCATCTCTCTTACTGTCTGTTTCACTCTCTCTCTCTCTCTTCTACTAGAAGTGGCACCAGACGGCTCTTCGGCCCTTATAAGGTGAAATCAGCTCGCCTGGTAAAGTAAAACAGAACCATATGTCGCACACTGGCTCACTCGCGAAGCTCCGCCGAGGGGCTTGGGCTCTGGCGTGGAGCTGCGCACAGGAGCCTAACTTCTGTTAATATAAACCGAAAAGGTCTCATTATATGGTCATGTCGAAGCAGCACACTAGAGCTTTATGTCAGAGAAAAGGAGAGAGAGAGTGCGCTATATTCCAAATGAGTGTGTACGTACATACTAAGCAATAGTTTGAGGACAAAATTGTTCTCAAAAACGAGCTAAATTTGAAAAAAACCTCCCTGCAGTTACATTCTGGGAATCACTTGGAAAATTGATTCATAAATAAAGCAAATACTGTTTTTATATAAGGTCTAAAACTGCTAAACAATTTATTTTATGGGTAGGGCTTGGGTTTGGGTGTATGGTAATGATGATTAGCTTTATGTCCAGTACAAACAATAGTCTATAGTATGACCCAATTTTTTGCAAAGTATTCATACATTCCAGTCTTTTTTTTTTTTTTTTGGCTGTAAAATGACTAGCTCATCCTAAATATGGATTTGTCATAATGCTCCATTTCCACCCTCATACCAGCTGTGAATCAGAGTGGTTTGTGATCTCATTCATGGGTGTCATCTGCATGACATCATCAGGATCCTTGTTTTACACATACTGAATGATTACCATAGTCATGTACCATGGTATTCATTTATACAGTGCTTCAAGGTATTTCAAAGAATACAATGGCACTACCATAATACATGCTAAAAAACATGATATTGCCATAATTGCCATAGCAATGGTTGTGCCATGATTTGTAGTACTTTTTAGTATTTCTGTAAGTGGTTCCCAAAGAACTTGTATTCCAGCTGTAGTTATTAAGTGTATAGTCAGCTCTTCCCATCTCAAAGCAGTGTCAGAAAACCCCCAGAACCACAATCGATTCTTGTCTGCTGAAGTGAATCTGGATGTTAAATCAAGCATTTCAGTTGCTGCATGGAAAATGTGAACCACACGTGAGCACTACTTTATTTTCGGGCAATTCTATCTGTGTGATTTCAACATGCTGTTCGTGTATCCAACAGCCAGACACTTACTAACAAAGACTGAATTATGTATGGAAATTAAGCTTTCTTCTGTGATCAATAAATTACACTTAAATTAGGGAATTACTGAATAAATGATTGACGCAATGAAAGAAAAACAAAGACAAGCAAAGAAAGAACAGAAAAATGTTATGTTGAGGCTGTGTGCCGCAACAAGCCAAAGTACCAAATAGAGAATCCAAATGAGAACCGAGACTAATCTTTTGTCAAAGCAAAGATTTAAAGGGGCCATGTTATGGAAAATAGGATTTTCTTCATTTTTTTAACAAATATCTTCATGTACTATGTAGAGCCCGACCGATATGGGATTTAGAGGGGGAAAATTCACAGATTACCGATATGGTGACTGATATAGCTAATTTTTGAGCTGGAATGAAAACAGACCTTTTCTATGTGGATTTTGCTCCGATATGACTATGCAAAGGTACTCAGAAGGCTGCTTTCTTAAACAAATATTTTTATCAAAGAACATTTGACATTATTATTATACATTGTCAACAAAATCTAGAAATGAACACTGAGAAAATAAAGAATAAATAAAAATACAATAAATAGCTTTATAAACATCAGTACTGTTAGTATAAGTCAATTGCTGACCATTTAAATAAAGAATAAATAAAAATAAAATAAATAGCTAAATGAACATCAGTGCTGTGTAGTAACAGTCAATGGCTGACCATTAAAATAAAGAATAAATAAAAATAAAATAAATAACTAAATAAATGTCAGTACTGTATAGTATCAGACAATGGCTGACCATTAAAATAAAGAATAAATAAAAATAAAATAAATAACTAAATAAACATCAGTACTGTATAGTATCAGACAATGGCTGACCATTAAAATAAAGAATAAATAAAAATAAAATAAATAACTAAATAAACATCAGTACTGTATAGTATCAGACAATGGCTGACCATTTAAATAAAGAATAAATAAAAATAAAATAAATAACTAAATAAACATCAGTACTGTATAGTATCAGACAATGGCTGACCATTTAAATAAAGAATAAATAAAAATAAAATAAATAACTAAATAAATGCCAGTACTGTATAGTATCAGTCAATGGCTGACCATTAAAATAAAGAATAAATAAAAATAAAATAAATAGCTAAATAAATATCAGGGGCCGGTTGCACCAGCTATACGTATGTTACAACTTAGCCTAGTTGTAGTGTAAATGGGCACTAAGTCACAATTTACGCTCTACTAAATATTTGAGCGTTGCACCATTAAATTTATGTAGGATGTAACCCTACGTATAAACTAAATATATACGGCAGCCTCCGACCTGGAGTAACTAATGGAATAAAAAAGCAGACTCATTTAAAGACATCAATGAGTTCATGTTTTGGTTGACAGGCTTCAGTTCTTTCGACATATATGATGGTGTTGGCATTTACACTCATTTACATTTACAAGAGAGAAAAAAAAACTTATTTTAAGCGGCTCTTCAGCATGAAACCGATCTAACGGTGCCATTTTTGGGGTGCGTCGCCCGGTGTCAAGTTTCAACACATTCAAAATATATATATATAGGATATTAAAATGAATAAATGTCTATTTTTCCAGCCTGTTGTATTAGAATTTATCACCCCTCAGTTATTTTAGATACAGTTCCTATATATTATTATTTACACAGGGCAAATATGCTATTTATTAAATCTGCTTTTATTACGTATCCTATTTGAATGTCTGGAAAACCAGACTTCTAAATATTACATTTTATAAATGCAATGACTGGAATTGTTTGGATGAAGGGGGTACCAAACTGTGAATCCTGAACAAAACAGTTTGGTGAATGCATGTTTACACATTAGCTTCCACTCAGCTGACAACAATGAAAGTAGCTAGTGATTAGCTAGTTAGTTATAAGTTCGTCATCATGGAGAGTAAAAGATGGACTTTATTTACTTTCCAGCATTGTGTCTCACCAACTAGGCAACAGCGTAGCGTGAAATCAACACTCAGACACAATCCACCACTGCACCGTTGTCTGCTGAGCTGCAAAAAAGATGCTCTGATGTTTACCTTTCAATCTGCTACATTACTGACTGCACTGATAAACTATAGCTGGCTAACAGCAAACAGATGTGATAAACATGAGTGACATGGTTGTCAGGGACAGGGTTAACATTATATTAGTTATATAAAATGATGGGGTCATTTTTTATTAACTTTCCAGTATGTATTTCACAAACTAGTTAGCAATTTAAGGAGAAGAGATCTCCTAAAATCCGCACCGTTTAACTCCGCCCTGTCTGCAGAGCCACCGTCAGTTCAGAGTCAGCTCTGTAAACAATGGAGCCGGAGCGCGCTCTGCTGGACAAACTACGCTATGACAACAATTCTAAAGTATTGTTTTCTGCATTATATGTTCTGAAAAAAGTTTTCATATTGGCGCATATCAGTAAAATATACGCCGATACCGATATATCGGTGAAAGGATAATATCGGCCGACCGATATTTCGGTCATGCACTAGTACTACGCACTGTATTAATGTTCATTTATAACGCGAAGCTTTTAAATTCACTAAAGCACTTCCCAGTGCACCCAGGAAATTTATTTGAAACAAAGCTTCAGAAACGTCTCGCTCAAAAAACATAATGGTAATGAAGTTAGAATCCCGAGCTCATTAACATATGAGAACCCACATTTACATATCAACACCTTTTCAGCAACTTGACGATAGCATTATTACTCATTTTACAAAGTGGTTAGCCGAACATAACCCAGGACATTTAAGCCCAAAGTATACTTACATTAGATTTTCCATGCACTGGTACGTCCCATGCACAGTGTGCAGCGCAAACTTTGTCATCGGTACAAAAAGTATTTTTTACAGTAGTAAAAAAACAGCCAGTTTAATTCTAGAGACAATTCAGACCAAAAGCATTCCTGCGTTAAAAAAATCTTGATGCAGTGTTACGAATATTACAGAATGCAGGTGTCTCGAGACGCTTTTTTAAAAGTTATTTTTAACTTGACACACATCTAAAAAACTTGGTGCTCCTGCGCGAGATGTTGGAAAAGCAGCGAGACACTGAGCAAATATGTCAAGTGTATGTTTACTTAAAAAAAACTTCGACCTCAGGGGAAAACATAAAATGTTAAAAAGTGTACAATATAACCCGTTTAATACAAAAAATGACTTTGTCAGTTCAAACCAGTATGGCCATTCTCTGTTGACCTCTCTCATCAACAAGGTGTTTCCATCCGCACAACTGCCGCTCACTGGATGTTTTTTGTTTTTGTCACCATTCTGAGTAAATTCTAGAGACTGTTGTGTATGAAAATCCCAAGAGATCAGCAGTTACAGAAATACTCAAACCAGCCCGTCTGGCACCAACAGTCATGCCATGGTCCAAATCACTGAGATCACTTTTTTTTCCCCATTCTGATGGTTGATGTGAACATTAACTGAAGCTCCTGACCCGTATCTGCATGACTTTATGCATTGCACTGCTGCCACTCGATTGGCTGATTAGATAATCACATGGATGATTGTTGGTGCCAGATGGGCTGGTTTGAGTATTTCTGTAACTGCTGATCTCATATATATATATATATATATATATATATATATATATATATATATATATATATAAAACATAATTAAAAAAATACCTTTACATACAGCATCATGTATTTACCTATTCAGTGATCTATTCAAAAGATACAGAATAACAATACGTTATCAAAGAAGATTTCAAAATGACTAATGAAGAACCTGAACTCACATGGAAAGGGAGACTGTTCCAGAGATTAGGACCTATCACAGAAAAGGCACGATCGCCCTTAGATCTGTAGTGACAACGAGGAACCTTCAAAAGAAGTTGATCAGAAGACCTGAGCACTCTAGTGGGGGAGGAGAAGGTCACTGATATATTGGGGCGCAAGACCAGATAGTGTCTTGTAGACATAAAGCAGAATTTTGAAATCGTCCCTGAATTTCATGGGATGACACTGTAGAGATGCTAAAACAGGGGAAATGTGATCCCTCTCTCTTGACCCTGTTAAAAGCCTAGCTGCCGCGTGTTGAACCAGCTGTAGGCGGGATAACGCAATTTGAGGGAGGCCAATATACAGTGAGTTACAATAGTCTAACCTTGATAAAATTAGTGAGTGGATCACAATATCCAGGTCTTTATGGGAAAGAAAATGTTTTACTTTAGCGATTAGATGGTAAGCGAACAATCAGTTCTCATAGTCAACATGTTGAATGCAGGAGAAATGGGCAGGAGTGAAGACCTAAGCGACTTTGATAAGGGCCAAATTGTTATGGCCGGATGACTGGGTTAGAGCATCTCTGAAACAGCAAGGCTTGTGGGGTGCTCCCGGTCAGCAGTGGTGAGTACCTACCAACAGTGGTCTGAGGAGGGACAAACCACAAGGCACCCAAGGCTCATCGATGCACGAGGGCAACGAAGGCTGGTCCGATGAGTCCCGTTTTCTTTTACATCACGTGGACGGCCGTGTACGTGTGCACCATTTACCTAGGGAAGTGATGGCACCAGGATGCTCTGTGGGAAGGTGACAAGCTCTGGGCTATGTTCTGCTGGGAAACCCGGCCATTCATGTGGATGTCAAGTTGACACGTGCCACCTACCTAACCATGGTTGCAGACCAGGTACACCCCTTCATGGTAATGATATTCCCTGATGGCAGTGGCCTCTTTCAGCAGGATAATGCACCCTGCTACACTGCACACATTGTTCGGGAATGGTTTGAGGAACATGATGAAGAGTTCAAGGTGTTGCCCTGGCCTCCAAACTCTCCATATCTCAATCCGATTGAGCATCTGTGGGATGTGCTGAACCAACAAGTCTGATCCATGGCGGCTCCACCTCGCAATTTACAGGACTTGAAGGATCTGCTGCTAATATGGTAGTCAGATACCACAGGACACCTTCAGGGGTCTTGTAGAGTCCATGCCTCGACGGGTCAGAGCTGTTTTGGCAGCACTCGGAGGACCAACAGCATATTGAGCAGGTGGTCATAATGTTTTGGCTCATCGATGTATAAGTATACTGTGTATTATATATATATATATATATATATATATATATAATTAGTTATTCAATATTATTATTTGTTGCTGAAAGAAACAAGACTACATCAGTACTTTTAGGCAGTCAAATTTGCATCCTTATTTGGGAGAAACTCACACAGATAGACTAAAATCACTTTTTTATGCCGAATTTCCAGAAGTTTTTCAGGTTTTTGGCTTCATATGGCAACGGATACCTGGCCAACACTTTAACCCTCATAGGAGCTGTTAGCTAAAGATATTTCTTACCAGATTCATTTGCTTAAATAAACTTTCTAAAACCCTTACAAAACACTGTGTAAATCTGATTCTACTGAAAATACACAACGTCACTCACAGACTGTGCCAGAATAGTACGGTGTACTGCTTTCATTCTTTTTGCACGGATAACTTTGGAATTTGTTACCATAGTTGCACATTTTGTTATGTAACATGATTATGTGCAAGGGTGCCTCTTATTAGGGAACAATTGAGGAGGATCTGACAAAATAATGATTATACCAGAAGCATTCAACAACACACACACAGCTTAAGCGGTCATTTGAGTAAGTTTCCTCCCTCTCTCTTACACACTCAGTCTGGAATGGGCAGATGTTTTCTTCTGGGAGCACTGTTCACACACACATTGGTGTCTGGGTGTGATGCTAACACAGGTTGCATTTTATTGTTTTCGTTTTTTTTGTTGTTGATTTCTACCCGTGCTGAAATCGGGAGGACTGATGCAGATTGGTCTATTATTGGGATTCATTTGTACATCATGGGTGGTGACAGTGGTGCAGGAATGATTTGTAAAGTGGTGTGGACACATCAGTGCATTTGGTCTTTGAAAAGTAATGATTAACTTCTAAAAACAGCTTGTGTTTGGGAGATGTCGCTGAGCAACCTGACAGTCTGTCTAACACCCCGTCTAAACGGGACACGAGCGGCACGTCACGTCAAAAGCATATCTTTCCCATTATTATCAATGACACAGTCTACACTGGAAGCGTCCATTGTGGTGCGTCGTGTTGCGCCGACATTAAACGGATGCCCCAATCTATTGCTGACGGGCTGCTGACCAAATATCATACGTTTTTTACTTACCAGATATCATACATGTGAATCTTTCTGCCATGAGTTTTATTTGTTACCTATTTAAATAACTTCTGACTGTTGCATTAAAGCCAACTCATGATGTTTCTGGTCTCACTGACAGTCCGCGTCTTTGTGCGTCGTCTACACATGCTCCTGACGTTGATTGTGCTAAAAACTTATCACAAAGCCGTGAAATGAAGTATAACTCTAGCCTTTACTGAGATTTACGGCATTGTGCCTGTGTGTGTTTAAGGTTGTAACTCTCTCTTTCTTTCTGGCTTCTGTTGCAGAGATCTTTCCAGAAACCACATTCCCTCAGTGGACTCGAGTCTCTTTGATCACCTCACCGCCCTCAAAGAACTGTAAGTGCCACGTCCCTCAGCCCAATGTGTGTGTGTGTTTGTTTGGATGCCTGATACGCCTCAATTTGTGTGTATAGAATGGGTCCATGATGAC